>NW_026896380.1:0-220673 GCF_033153095.1 Gastrolobium bilobum | reverse complement strand
GCCAATGTGGCACGACCCGCACCATGGAAGAAAAAAAGAGAGTCACGCGACCCGCGTGAAAGTCGCGCCAGATAAATAGGGTCGCGTGGTGGTTCCTCTCATTTTGCACGTTTTTCTTCCATTTCTCTTTTTTTTTCTCTTCCTTTTCCTGTCAACTTCCTTCAACTGTTAGGCTTCCTTTTTCTTCACATGGCATAACTGGTAAGTCTCCTTTATTTCTTTCTTTTAGTTAGTTTTTTGATTAGTTATTTATTTAACTGTTTTGTTATTTTATTTTCTAGTTAGTTAGTTAGTTAGTATTATTTAATGCCTGTTTTCTAGTTAGTTATTTTTTTTCCTTTGAACCTCTTGATATGTTGACTATCTGGTTTAAGATGCTGAGTTATATGCTAAGATGCGTTGATACCCTGTTTTCTGATTTTGATTCCAACTGTTGGTTTGTTCTCTTTTATTCTTGAGATAACGTTGGAATCAAATCTGGGAATGGTGGTTTGCTATGAACTTCCGGTTTGATTACTTGTGATCTAATTGCTCTATTGTCATACTCTGTGCATTGGGAAAAATTTCTGGTTTTCAGGGTTCACAAGCTGGAAAGTCTAAGAAAAAACTGGTGGTACCAAAAGTGCTAAGACTTTTGCTTCTGCATATTTTAATGATTTCCGGTTTGTTTCTGCGGAGGCCCAGGAAAGGTATTTTGACAAATATGAGGGCAAGGGATTCATTAGAGAAAGGAACATCAGTTTGGGCATGCCTGAGGATAATCTTATCATGAGGACCATAAAAAGACAGCAATGGGAAGTTCTGGTAACTTATGTTGAGCCTTCTTCCAGTGCCATTATTAAAGAATTTTGCGCTAATGCTAATCTGGAAGACTTGGATCAGACCAGGATGTCCCGAGTTAGAGGGATTGATGTGTCATTTTCTGCTGAGGCTATTGAGAGATTTCTGCAAACTAGTTATGACCATGTTGTTGGTCCTTGTGAATATGTTGACCTGTTCAATAGGATGATGCCTACAGCTGGGTGGCTATTGTATAGAGAGGAGATGCCTATATTTGCTGACTTGATTAGGAAAGGGATCACTGCTCCTTATTCTAAATGGAAGCTTAAGTCTGCTAATGTTTCTGACAAGCTACATATGAAAGAATTAACTGGTGAGTGTAGGTTTTGGCATCAGTTTGTGAACTCTAATGTCCTTCCCTCTTCTAATCTCACTAATGTTAATATGGAGCGGGCTCCACTCTTGTATATTCTGACCGGGTTGGAGAGCTTGGATATATTAGTTGTTTTATGTGATAGTATTTGCCATATGGTACGGGGTAGCAGGAAGGAGCAACTCCTGGCACATGTTTCTTTGATATCTCATTTGTGTGTCCAGGCGGGTTTGGAGATCCCTGAAGAGGAGGAGTTAGATGTTGCTCCTGATGCTCTTATGAACTTCATTACTTATTTCAATATTTGTGCTAAGTCTGACCATGAGCTAGTGGCCAAGACTGGCACTATAGGACTTCATGCTACTGCATCTCCTAGAGCACCCCGAGTACTTATTCCACGCCGTGCTCCTGAGATTCCACCAGTTGTTGCTTCCTCTGCATCATTTTCCATAGTACCTATTCCACCACATGAGCTAGTCTACGAGGACTCACCGAGTTACTTGCGCATGCAGGAGCAGATGGAGTTCATGTCCATTCATCATATTTACCAGACTCGCATCCTTGAGGGATTAGCTCAGGCTGGGGGTGTGGATTATGCATCATTCCAGCCGCAGTACCCGTTCGTGCCCCCAGCTCCATATTACCAAGCACTTGACGCTGCTCGTGCACCGATGCATCAAGAACCACCAGTTCCTCCATTTGCTGAGTCATCCCATGTTGCTAAGGGAGATGACATGGAGGATTGATTACATCTCCTTGCTGCTGGAGATTTTTTTATTTTCATTATTTTAGTTTATCTTTTTAGTACTTTTTGCTATTTTATTATGACCGTAGATTGATGTCAGGGTCATTTAGATGATGTGGGTTTGTATATGTCCCATACAATCTGATGTCTTTATTGTGCGGATTATAGTTTATTCTATATACTGTTGTTTGTTCCATGGTGCAGATATTTCGAAAATTCTTGAGTTTAAATATTGTTGGGGACAATAATTATTTAAATCTGGGAATGGTAGGCATTGGTAAGCTCTCTGGAACTGCAATTTTTTTTATCAGGGGAGATATTCTAAACTCTTTACATTTTATTTTTAGTTAGTTGTTAGTTTGTGTTGCTCTAAAAAAAAATTGGAAATATATTTCTGAAGCAATTCTCAGGTTTAAATGTGCTTACCCAGTTAACTTGCTTGATTGAATCTTAGGAAGTTTGTTTGTATGACATTCTGCCATGACATTGCATAGGTATAATTGGATTACATGATTGCTCGTTTGTCTAAATTGATGTTGTGAATTTCTGATAATGTCTGAGGTTAATTTTCATGAGTATATATTGATACCACAGGTTGTGAGGTTTGAGCTTAAACACTGAATTTTCTTGTTGAGAGACCTCACTGTTGTAACACTCTAGAACTTGATTTGTTTCTCTGTGATGCATGCATTGGTTGAGATGATTAAGGCATTTTGTTCTTGTTAGTCTACGGCCAAAATAACCCACCTGTATAAAAAATTTCCATTGCTAGCCCCTTGAGCCTGAGCATATGTTGTTGATAAATTACCTGTTGGCCTGATTAATGGCTTAGCTTATATCCATGTGACTTACCCTGATTGAGATTGAATTACTGATATGTGAAAATAAATAAAGAAATTGAGGTAAGCTCCACAAAGGTTAAGTGATTAGGGGATGTGTATTCTATTTGTACCCTTAAAAAAAATATTTATATATGCATAAAAGGTGGCTGAAAGGAATTAATTCCCGAAATTCTGTGGGAATGTTAGTGGAGCAAGACCATTGAGTTGAATGTGCTAAATTGTAAGAGTATCAGTTTTTCAATCTCATTGTCGTTTTGAGCTACTATCCATATATTCCTACCCTTTAACCCGACCAAGATATAACCTGTGAAGTCCTTTTGATCAATTGGTGCATGTGTCTGATTCTTCATTTTTGAGAATTTTGAGAATATGATCAAGCTTATAGCAGTGTTATAGCTGTGTTGGATTGAGTGCTCATACTACCCTAAAATACTGAGTGTTGAGTGAATATTATTTATCTTTGTGAGGGGTAATCAATGTAGACTTGTATCTTTAAAAAGTTGATGACATTGTTGGAAATTTGTGATGTTGGATCAGTCATGCTTAGTATATTGTGTCTGAGAGTGCCTGTGTATTGTTATGTTGGATTAATTGTTTGTTGCCTGGGTTGAGTCTTGTTCGTTGCTGGGGACAGCAACGTTTAAATCTGGGAATGATTTGATATGCCTCTGGCATGTGATATTTTCCAAGCCAAAAATAATAAAAATTTAGTCATAGGAGAGCATTTTTTGTATATTAATTGCTTTTATTATTTAGTTTTTCCATTCAGTTTATTTCTCACATTTTTATAGTTTTACAGGTTAAAATTTGAAGAAATAGGAAATTGAGGAAAAGAAGAAAAAGAGAACCGCACTACCCGCGCGGAAGTTGGCGCTACTCGCGCGAATATGCATTGCCATATAGATTCCAGAGAGTTGGCGCGGTTGCAGCGCCAACTCCGCGTGACCCGCGCGAACTACAACAGGGAGTCAATTTCTGAACGTTTAAAGGACGTTGCGAGGGAAGGAAAAAGGGAGATTACAACATAAGGCACAGGAGTTCCAAGAGGAGGAGAATTTCAAGGGATCAGAGCATCGTTCGTAGTTTTCATCGTAATTTTATTTTCGTTTCTCTTTTATAATTGTGTGTCAGCTATGTCTATGGCTGGCTAATTTTCTCTTATTGTAGTTAGGGTCACAAACCCTATGTGAACCCTTTTCACGATGGATTGATTTATTTTCTCTCGTTTATTTTAATATATTTTATTTTTACCCTGTGCGTATTATTTATTATTTTTGTTAGACTTGATCAACCAAATAGGAGATAATAATTTGGAAATTAGGGCTCGCAATAGGAATATTGGGGTTTTGATTCTGAAAGGGGGTAAAGTAACAATTTATGCATGCTCTAGGGATAGACTTGTGTGAATTGCAGTCGTTTAATTTATTGTGGTTAATGCTTAATTTCATGCGGGATTGCTAAGGAATTAGGGTTCCAATTGGATTAAAGGATTAGACTACCAAGGAATTTAGATGATAAATTGTCTGAATTATTAAAATGAATGAGCATTGTTAATCAATCTAAAGTTTAAAGCGGGGATCATATTGTGCGTGTACCTTAGCTGTAATGTTTACTTATTATTCTCTCAAAAATCCAAACTTTACCATTGTTTATTAATTTAAGAATTATATTTTTAAACTTCCTGTCTTTATTTTACCATCAATTCACAATTTTCCAAAAACAACCGGATTTTCCAACTTAAGGGGACAGGTTATTGTAGTACTTGGTTTACAATCTCTGTGGAGACCATACTTTACTTACTTACTTACTATATTATTTGTGCAATCGGTACACTTGCTGATGAGCATCATACACCGGAGGATGAACGGAAATATGCAAACTGGAAGGGAGAAAAATTCTGGCAGAGTTTTAGTGCAAAAAATCGGATAGAATTTCTGGGGGGGTTAGTGTCTATTTATAGATACTGACCGATCACAATGAACCGCCGGCAGCGGCGAACCGCTGTGAGTGACGGCCGCGAACGGGCACAACCGGTGACCGGTTCGGTGAACAGACACAACCGATGATCGGTTCAGTTCAAAGCGCGCAAAAAATCGGTGGGTAGAATCGGCGGGTAGAAACGTTTGGTTTTGAAAAAATTAGAGGGAAGCAGCGGATAGTCATAGGGGCATTTTGGACAAAAAAATAAAAAATAAAAACACACACGGACGAACTGATCCAAGTCGGGCTGGTGGCGCACATGGAGGACCTAAGCTCACTTAGCTCGTCCCTTCCACAGAATATGTATTGACTCAAGGGCCAATTTAGGAGTGTGAGGTGGGAGCTTATAAACTCACTCACCTCCTACTAGTTGTCCAATGTGAGACTCCTTAAACCCACACACCCCTTCAACTTTTCTTTTCTCTTTTCTTCCTTAACTCACTTCTTATTCATAACCAATAGATTGTCTGTACATTATCAACATAAATTTCAACACTTGATTGTATACCTCAATAAAAACAACACAAAAGAATTATAAAAATAAATAAATAAAAAACACAAAAAAAAATTATGTAACTTAAATACGTCTCTTAAACGTACATTAAAAAGTATTGACCAACATTCTGGTTTTTTTTATCCTTGCCCTTCCTTATTATTATTATTATATATTTTTTTGGTTCATGGATGGCATCTCCGCAGTAATAGTACACTATTTAGCTCCCCAGAGGTTCAGAGGAATCTAAGCAAACCCACAAAATATTGAAATGCTAGTCAAGTCAAAGTCTGATCACTCAATTATAAAATTATTTTCTGCAGCGAAAATTTTCGTTGAATCCAAAGCAACCCAACAAAATTTTGGAAAATGCTGGTCAAGTCAAAGTCTCACTCAATTATAAAGTCATTTTCTGCTGCGAAAAATTTCAGTCGCTTGGGTATATGCCGACAGAGGGGTATATCCTCAACTTAGATGCACTTTATTCTTCTTCGGGCGGGATGTTTCTCAGTGTCTTCCATGATCAATACTAGATTGTGTATATAATATTCAATGAAGTTAACTTGATGCTGAAAGTTGAAACCCTGCTAAATCAACTTTTTTTTTTGTGGTACCCTACCTATAATGTATGGAATTTCCTCATGGGAACCAATACAATTGATATGAATAATGAATAATGAAAATTGTTTACACGTGATTCAAATCACACTTATTTATTTAAATGATATAATTTGATAAGCATGGATATGTAGATATTTCATTTTAATAAACTATTCTCAATAACTATAAAAAATGTGATTATCACAAATATGATATAAATTATTTTTTTACTTTCTTATTATTATATTTAATTACAATTTTATTAAATAATTTGCTTACCTAAAAACTAAAATTGTTACATAAGTGTCACTTTAATGATTTTTTTTTGGAAATATTTCATTCGCTTCATCACTTTGCGACTAGTTTGATTCGGGACGGATCCAGAATTAAGGTTTTAAACCCCTCCCAAAGGTACTATTGGGAAGGATCGACCACATGCTCTCACCCCCACATGCTTAGCTCTCATATGTCAACTGAGCTACCATCATTTGGTCACTTTAATGATTTTATATTAGATTTTTTTAACATACCTCCTCACACAAGAGCTCATTAAATTTAAACGGTGAATAATGCAAAATCCTACCTATTTGTGCTAAGAAATTATATAGTTAAATATTTATTAAAAGGGCGGAGGCGGTAAGTATCAAACTCGTGATCACTTAGTCAGATACCATAATAAGCAACCATCTCAGGTAAAAGGTCGTACAAGATCAAAACACCTCTTATTATGTTGAATATTGTGGGGGAAAATATTTTTTGTCTGCTCAGTACGATATCAAGCATCACATACAGAGTGATAATGTGTCATGCTCTTGACATTAGCAACAATGGGGAGGAAAGAAAGAACCTTGAAAGAAGGGGTGCCATGTGATGCCATATCTTCAATGACTTTTTGGGATTAAGATTAGATGTAGAATGTTGTACTGAATTATAGGAATGTTCAAAATATCCAAAAGAACCAAATCATTCAATATCCAAACTGCTTAACATTTAAAAAATCGGTTTTTTTTTAAATTCAGTTTCATACGAAATTGCATTTTATTTTATTTTATAAACTGATTATTTACCAAATCATAAAAATAAATAAGTGATTATCCACGGTTATTCATAAGCAAACTGGATGAGACCAAAAAAACATGTAAAGTGACAGAGACGCGACCTGGGTACTTCTTGAGGACTGGTGCTCGCAACACGAGCCAAACAGACGAGGACAAGCAATGCCCAATAAGTTAGAGGCACCCAAGGGTCCAGTTCTTATCATTTGCATCTCCCAGTGATGATGAGATTGACCCAAACACTTGTGGTGTGCTGTTGTTTAGAGCTGGGTAATCACAGTTGCCCCAGCTACACAGAATACTTGCTCTATCTTGAAATTGTAATTGTAAACGTATGTTTATATTTATATATATATATATATATATATATATATATATATATATATATATATATCCAAATGTTGCAAAACAGTGAAGATTCTTGCAAGAAATAGTTGGTCAACTACTTATAACCGGAAGAAACAAACGACTACTTGTAAAAATAACACAATTCATCAAAAATTGATTTTAAATTTGTTAAAAAACCGATTTTGAACTTAATAACCACTTTATGATTCATAATCGGTTTTGATTTAAAATAAGTTTTGAATTAAAATCAATTTAAAATCAGTTTTAAATCAAAACCGATTTTAAACCATAAACCGGTTTAGAACCGGTTTCAAACCGGTTTAGAAAATCAAAAATCGATTTTAAAAGAAGAAAACCGGTTCGATTTGAAAACCAAATCGTTTAAAACCGGTTCGGTTTAATTTTTGTTAAAACTAGTTATGAACCGCTCCATGCACACCCCTACCGACTTAAACACATACATTCCACCCTGTTGCTCACCCAATCCAGTCTACGTCACCATGGCTGGGTCATCCATTACACACATATTATGCAACCGAAATTATGTTGCATGTCAGAGAAGGCACATATAACACATTCTTAATGGCTAGATCACGATTTAGTTGGATTGTACCACGTCGAATTTCACGAGTTATCATTTCATTAATCGGCAGACCCCATAGACAATGGCTCAATGGTTTCAACATTTGTCAACAGATCTGGGTTTATTGTCATGTGACCGGAGGCCCCACAATCAATTAACCAAGTAGTCGAAAATAGGATCTTATCAAACGACTTATCTGAGCTTGTAGCAAGATTATCAATAAGAGCAAGCAAATGTTGAATCACTTCCGGTGTCAGGGCTGGTGCATTCGTAGTTGCACCAATGGATATGGCTTGAACATCAATGTTTTTCACAACATGCAGTAAAGTTTGTTGATGGCCATTACAAAGAATCTAATATTTGTTGTAACTGTTTTCAATTGCCATTGCAAAGAACAACCGAAGAAGAAAATGACAAAAGCAATTAGTAGGATGGATAATGTTATCTTTTTTGGATTGTTGCTCTAATTATATAATATTAAATAACTATCTCATCTTAAAGTTCAAGTTGTTAAGTAAAAGCTTATTTAATGGTTTTATATTAGACTTCTTTAACACAACTTATGGTTATTGGAAAATTCTAACACCTAGCAAAATATAGGTGTTAAAAAGCAACTAATGATTTTCTCTTTTTGATAAAAAACAACTAGTTATATTTCCCCTTGTAATGTAACTAGGAAAAATAATTTTGAAATAGCAACACAATAAATAAAGTCAGCATAAACTCTCCTATGGTTATGCAATTATATTAAAATTATTTTATCACAAAATAAATCATTTTTTAATCTTCAATCCAATATATATATATATATTTTTTTTTTCTATTTACTGAAGATAACTTATCTCTTGTTACTAGGGGTGTAAATAGGTTGGATCAGGTCAGATTTTAGCTTAAATAAGCCAGGTCTTTGTAAAATATTTTAAGTTTGGTCTAATCGGTTAGCCTATTCTAGGCCAAATTATAAGTTTTCCCTAACCTATATTTTTTAAACAAAAGATCTGGCTGAGGCCTGTTTAAGCCTATGAGGCATTTAAGAATTAAAAAATAATTAAAATAATATTACTTTGTTATTCAAAATTATTTAAATTTAATTTTATTTATTTTATTTAAAATAAATAATATGATATAGGTCAGTTGTAGGTTTATAAGTCGAGTCTTGTAAAAGAAAGTCTATGGCCTACTTTCTAAATAGACTTTTTTAAAATCTTGAGTCTGTTCTATTTTACTATATATAATATGCCAAGTTTGACCTGATGTAGGCTAGGTTGTAGGCCCCTGATAGGCCGTCCAACCCATTCGCAACCCTACATGTGACCCCAAAATAATGTCATTTTGAGGTTGGGAGAAAGACATTTGTGTAATTATAATCTGTATTGGGATTATATTAGTCTTTATTATTAAAAATTTTCTCTTAACCCTAAAATGACGTCATTTTGGGTAATTAATTGTAGATAAATTTGTCTCTAGTAATTAGAAAAATATTAAGCCCATGTATATACACCATCATTGGTTGACTTTTACTGATAATGTTTCATGTGTATATAAATTAGATTGTTAGGTTACATAGAGATTCTATTTTTTTTATTTTTTTATCACTCCCCCAAATTTAGTTCTCCACTTTGGAGAGTATTTCAAGAAGCTTTTGAGACACAATTGAATCTTAACACTACATTTAATCCACCAACTAATGGCGATTAGGGCAAACAATCCAGATATTGAAAGATATGTTGACAACTTGTGTACTAGACTTTACTTGATAAAGTTTACTTAAAATAATATTTACAATGCAATTATTTAGATGACACCTTTTGAAGCACTTTATAAAAGACAATGCAAGTCACCACTAGGTTGGCTTGAGTTGGGCAAAGTTAAGCTTTTAGGATCGGCCTTAGTACTTGAGTCCCTAAAAAAAGTTAAGTTGATACAAGAAAGGTTGGCAAACACTCAGAGTAGGAAAAGGCATATAAGAACCGTCGTATAAGGATCTGTAGTCCCTAAAGAAAGTTAAGTTAATTCAAAATGGTTTTTCATTAAATAAATCCAAGTGCAATGAGAAAAATCATCAATAAAGATAACAAAATATTGAAAACCTAAGACAAACATCGTTTGACTCGGACCTCAATTATCAAAATAAATAATAGAAAAATGATCATCAACTCTTTTATTGAGTCTACTAATGAAGGATGAGCGAATGTGCTTTCCTTGCTGATAGGACTGACAACTTTAAGAATGAAGACTAGACAAAATAGGAACTATCTACTGAAGTTTGGAGAAACTTAGATGACCTAGGTGACTGTGGATTAGTTCAAGAGACTCTATGAGAGAACACGCCACTGGAGAACGAGGCACATCCAGATAGTAGAGCCTTTGTGACTCGTGACCCACTCCAATCGTCCTCCCCGTACCTGGATCCTGCACGGAGATAGTTTGGTTAGAGAAGGTAATGGTGAAAGAGAACAAACCACGAGCAGGGCCTTGGTTCCATCAGCAAGAGTAACATAAGGTAGATGATTAGAATAAGTATGTGAGATAAAGATGTCCTTATTACCACAAAGGTGATCAGTATCTCCTAAGTCAATTATCCAAGGTCCAAGATATGATTGAGAAAGACAAGGAACATGATTACCAGTATCATCAAAAGAAGTCTGAGAAGAAACCTTCTTAAGGAGAGCCTCATTATCTACACTCGATATAGTTACTAATCCAATAGAGTATGACACAGTGTCAGTCTGAGCAAGGTTGGCATCTAATGGCTTTAAGTGAGGGTACTTGCAATAACATCACTCTTCAACATGACCAAGGTTTTGGCAATAGTTACAACAAGATTTTGGTCCACGACCACCCTATCCATGATCACATTTGTGACCGTGTCCACTAAGTTAGATAATCATTGGCATGGGAGATGAGAGCAGTGGAGTCGGAAGCTAACACATGAGGAGAAGCAAGAACAGACGCGAGTTCCATTTTATCTCTAAGGTTCAAGAGGTGTTGGAAAGTCTGTGACAAGCTAGGAGTCCCAGTGTTGGTTAAAATATTCTCACAAACACCATTTAACTCCTATGGAAGACCGAAAATGGTTACAACCATAAAGAAACTCTCCACTTGTTTCTTGTACTCAAAGGCATTTGCAACATAAGGTAACATAGCTAAGAACTTCTGCACCAAAGAGCGAATATTACCAATATAAGCCTTTATTTGAGTATCTAGTAATTTGTGCAATTCCATTATCCAAGAAACAATAGAATAAAATTGTCGTATGCCGTTTGTGTAAAGGCTTTTGGCTTCCTCCCACACCTCATAGCAGGTCTCAAAGGGAATGAAAATATCAATAACTCAATGGATTGCCAAAGAATACTCTGGCCATCAATCTTCTCCCAATCAGATTTTTTATCCTTGAGAACATCAGAAAGCTTGGTCGTGAGATGTTTTTCGTTGCCCTGGACAGTAAACCAGATCTTAACGAAGGTAGACCAAGTTTTGTAAGTAGTAGAAACAATTAGTTTTACTATTGTAATTGATGGGACAGTAACATAGATAATGCCGACAATGCTTCTGACCGCAATACTTGAGTCTTCCATCAGAAATCATATTCAAAAGTTTGCAAGAACAAAAGAGACGACTAGAAAACAAAAAGAAGGTAAGGGACCACACAAAAAAGTGTTCGAACAAATGGCTTTCATAGGAATCTTCCAAAAGGATGGGACCCACAATGAATGGATACTAGATCTAAAGAGAGAATGAAGAGACGATCAAATCTGTGGTGGATCGGGTAGAATTGTTGGTCGAATGGTGGTTTTCGACGATAGATGGTGGTTTTCTTACGATCCAAGGCTGAGGAAGGGCAGTTGGGGACTCTATAAGGGTTTGGTATTGAACATAGGTTACGGGTATGATACATGACATGAGTGGCTTGCCGGGAGGATGCACAACAAGGTTTTTATGCGAAAGCAAGGTTTTCTAAAACACAAGCTCTTGTACCAAATTGAGAATAATGAATAACTAATTTAGAATAATGGATTATGTATATTACAAGACTGTATTCAACAGGTATAAAGGTGTTTGTAACAATCTTACACAGGATCAATATGGATTTTGTAACACCTCATATATATCCGGTAATGTTATCATATCATCGTATTAAGCTGCGCTTAATTAAAAATGCGGAATATCTTTTTCTTTTCATTTATGATGTCATTATCATTACCAACTTGCTTAATTAATCATTTAACTAAAACCATGCCTGTATGTAAATTGTAAAAGACAGCTAACTGAATACCTCATTAATTAAAATAACAGATATAAGTCTCTAGTCACGGAACTACAACACGTAGACCGGACAGCCTACTAAGTTATACAACTCAACTCAAAGTACTAACATAAAGTGGCATGGACAAACCCCATGCTCACCCAAATAAGGCACAAGCCCAACAGAAGTTTCAACATCATCAGCATAATAAAAGCAACTAAAAACATAACATAAGCAGAATATCCAGCATCCAACATGTCAGCATAATAAACAGCAATAATCATCAACTAAGCTCTGGCCTCCTGCCGCTAGAGGCATCAGCCCCCATAATACTTGAACCTGAAATAAGCGCCCCTAAACGTGGGGTGAGATCTCTAAACAAGAAATATCAGTAAGACAAGGGGTCCCCAAGGATCTTCCACCCCAAGCTCACTTACATGTGCAATATAAGTTCTAAAAGCAGTACTTCAATATCAGTTCCAAAATCAGCGCAATGTAACAGATATTCATGTCATGTGTGTTATAACTATTCTACTGATCAGAGAAATGCAGGAATACGTCTATTACCCACATAATACCAGCCCATGTTGTACCAGCCCATGCTGTACCCGCTCACAAGAATACCCCATGGCTTCCTGTTTAGACGGAACACCACATACATATCATATAGAATTTGCACTTAACAGTTCAATAGCATTTCAGCAAAATAATACATGAAAACACATCATGCATATAAATCATCCCCCCATGGGACATGGTGGAACAAACAATGGCTAAATCGAGGACACAAAAGCTTACCTTGCAAGCTAGCTATCCAAGCCAAGAGTCCACAAACAACAAGATCACAATCTGTTTGGACCAACAATATTATCAATATTTATGCACAACAAGCATAAGATTTAAAAACAACGCCCTTCCTTTACGTTTTACGTCTTTAGACTTCTCTCAAAGTCATAAGCCCTTAATCACTTGATTCTGACTTAGTTTAATTATTACAGAAGTCCACATAAGTCGATCATGGATCCACCAACCCAAAATGACATTCTTTATGAATAGTACCGTCACTGTTCCAAAATTCTCAGAATATCCGGATATCTGTCGGGGACATATCCGGATATCAGTATCCGGATATCACAGAACCCCATATCCGGATATCACTGATCCCCATATCCTGATATCACAGAACACATATCTGGATATTTCGTGACAGAATGCAGTTTTGCATTTCGCGAGATATCTTTCCCAAAGGTGGTTCATTTCAAGCATACAGAACCTTAGACATACGATTTAAGGTGTGTTTAACATTACCCAACCTCCAATTATGACCTTAAGTTCATTACATGCATCAAGGTTCTATTTTTAAGCATAAAAACTCATTGGGTTCAACAACTTACCCAAGCTTCAAACAGAAAAGAGAGGTGCTCTTGGAGTTCACAAGCCAGCTCCAAGGTACTGACTTCAAGGGTGCACGAAAATGCACTTCAAGGTAGGTCATTTCTTCACAAAGATCATCACTTGAAGCTCCCACAACCAAGGCAAAGCTCCAACAAAGGAAAACTCAGAACACAACCCTATGAACCCCCGTAAAACAGAAACTCCACTCAGCTACAAGGTCACAACCCACTCCCAAAGATGATTCTCACTTACACCAAGTGTTTAGGAGAAGATTTCATGAAGAAAGGTGACAACTTGGCTCACAAGAGGTGGAGGAGAGGTGTTGGCAAGGTGGCTGGTTACAACTCAGAAAAATCTCACGTAGCAAGTCAATAAAATGACCTAGGATCATGTGCCATGGCCTTATATAGGACACTTAAGTTTTAATTGCGCAATATTAGCATTAATAGCTGCGCTTAGCATTTTAATCCCAAACTTTGGAATCTGATCTTGCTCATTTTTCTAAGATTTATTATATTTTTATATTATTTTTCGCAGCACTTTTTCGGTACGCGTTTTTCATAGCCAGTATCAGTTTCTGGCACCAGTTCTCATTATTTTAACTTGAAACTTGTTTTTACTAGTCCTATATAATATTCTAGGAATTATCATGCACTTATTATAATTTTCCGGGATACTTTTTCGATACGCATTTATACCGAGTAGCAGAACTGGTATCTGCATTTTTCATCTGAAAAGCGACTTTCAGCATTATTAACCACTTTCTATATTTATTTAAGCCTCATAATAATTATTAGGGTCAATTATGGAATTATTTTCTAATTTCACATAATTAATTAATTAACTTCCTTAATTAACAGTGCGGGTTCTTACAGATTTTCTTTGGGAAATATCATTGGCCAAGATATGTCACACCATTGCTTGATATGTTATGTGTTTGTCAAAGCAACAAGAAGGAATGGGTTTGAGGATGTTACACCACACAAATTAGGCCTTCATGAAGAAAATGGAATGAGCTTAATTCACAAACAAAACTCCTTATAAATGTTAAATATAATGTCATTTGAGAGTAACATATTTCAAGCCATCTAGTATGAAGGACGTGTTATAAATAATGTGACTAGGATTGTGTTTGATGCATGCTAGGGCTATAATATAAACACAAACTATCGATTTATTTAATTGGAAGTAACCAATTAGGTTTACAACAAGATTTAGAAATTGATCATTGATTCAATTTGAGTACCTCTACAGAATAGACCTCAATGGAATACATAAGAGTAACAACATCAAGTGATTGAGTTTAGTAGTTTCTCATATAAAATTATTTACTCTAGAGATATAGGATAATAATATGGAGAAGATAAAATTATTTCAAGCACTAACAGAACTAGAAGTGCCCCTTATTTTAAAAAAAAAGGAAGGATGAGTTATTCCTATTTCATTTGATCGTAAGAGACAAATTGAAAGTTAAGCAATAATAGTTTTAAGAATTCCCTCTAGAAAAAGTAGAGATGTCTCACACATTAGCCATACTATATGAAAGTAGCAACTTATTTCATTGCGTAGATTCTTTCGATTTGAACGCTATATGAAGAACATAAGTGAAATGAAGAAACAGGAAGACCTAGGATGTATAAGATCTTAACATGAGTATACAAGTGGTTGAGTCACCAAAAAATGTGTCAAATGTTTTTTTTATCATGACGAATGCACATGGCTAAAAATTTATGATAGCTATGAATAGAATAAAGCAAAATTTGTGATAATGCTTTTGTGTTGTGTATTGTTTTGCACGCAATAAAGCTATGATAAAGAAGAATAACAAAATTGTTTTCTATTGAATAACAAAATTTTAGAGATTCGGTGAATAACTAAAAATTGCTTTTATTTTATATTATTCGAACAATTAAATAAAATACCACTTTTTATATGTTTGCCAATTTAGTCACGATCGTGGCTAATTTTCAAAATTAAGTTAGGGCTCAATGAATAGGCTGACTTCGCCACTCACGCATCCTGTAACAATTCCTACCATATGATAGCCAACAAGTTACTAATGACACTCATGGTCTTCTGCCCAGGGCTATGCATGGGTTAGGTCGGGTCGAGTTTTTGTGCTGACCCGACCCAACTTGATTTTATAGGTCAGGTATTTTGATCCGACCCAGTTTAATTTGATCCAAGTTAGGTTTGACCTGATTTAATTTATTTTTTTTTGAACTGGTTTAGAACTGAGTTAGATCTGACCTGACTTGGTTTCTGAAGTGGGTCTGACTTGGTTTCAAAATCAGGTCAAATTCGACCTGACCCGCTTTTGACTTGGTTTCAAAACTTGTTTTTTATTTAATTTTTTTATAGTTGTTGATTTAATTTTTAAACTCATGTAATTTAATTATTTATTTATTTTAAAATATATAAATTATATAATAAATTTGATATTTGTTAAATAAATACCAATTCTTCAAAAAAAGTGCTAATATTACTATTCCATGGTACTAGGGTAGCTCATTCTAACTCATAATTGATATTTGCAATTAGCAATTATCATGATTTTATTGGATCACTAAAAAGCTCCAAATTGATGATAAATTAAAATAAAGAGAATATTTCATGTCGTACCCAAAGATTTTGGTTCACGTACTAAACTTTCAGCTTATATCTAGCACGCACAAGTATCAAAATGAGATGCAATTTAGCTTATGCCTAGCATAAGTACCTATTTCTTTATTGACAGAAAAATAGATAGAACACGAGAGAAAGGTTAATCTCTAAAAAAACAGAGTGTCTAACTAATCTGACAATAAGTGATTACAAAAAATTAAAAAGTTCATACTAAGTAATATATATACTAGTTAAGAAGGTGATACAGCCTATGTAGAAGCAAATAATTTATATCATATAATGTCAATGCAGAATAAAAGTGGCTGATTTTTCATTTTTTTTTTGGCACATAATGGGTATGGGTTAAGTTTTGAGTCAATAAGTCAATTATTAAAATAAGTCAGGTTTAAAACTGACCCAAATAAAAGTAGATCAAGTAATTAGATTCAGTTAAAAAAATTAAGTATTTATGAATCAAGTCAAGGTCAAATCAAAAACAGGATAACTGAATCAGTTTTTTTGCACACTCCAACTTCTCCCAATGATCCACCAATATATACAGTAGACATTCTAGCTTTTGGATTCGGGCTCATGCATGATAGCCACCAGCATCAACATTGTATAGTTGGTTTGGACATTATGTTCTTATAATTGTTTTGAATTAAACATAGGGGAGAGGGAAGTGAAGGCGTCTTGCGGTGGCTTGAAGCGTGATCACTCAGGAAATTGGATTTTTGTGGCTTTGCTTGTAATTTGAGTGTGGGAAATGTTCTTCTTTGAAGATTTGGGCGATGTTAATAAGGTTGACTAGTACTTCGGCAGGAAAATTTCCAGACTTTATATAGAAAATGATTCTTCTTTTGTCCAGTTTGTGAATAGGAGGTTGCTCGAATGATGATCACCCATGTGAAACAATGATTTACTTGTATTTAAAATGCATGTAATATATTTTAATTGGTTTTTCGCTCAAAATATGAAGCTTAAATTACAATTGACTCAAACTGATAGCGCTATTAAAAGAAATCATTCACACTATTTCGTTACAAATCTTTCTTTTTATTTGGGATTCTATTTTTTTATTTTATATACTTCATAGATTACCGCCAAACTTAACTCATAATGTTGTTACGAATCATCGATAGTTTCAATGCTCACTTGTTTGCGAAGGATGCCTTGCCTTTTTATTTTTTTATTTTTTTGTGGGTTCTGTAAAAATAAAAGAAGAGAACCTTAGTATTCTTTTAGCTAAAACATATATGGAAAAAATGTGTATCATTCTAAAAGATGTAAAGTTGTGTCATTTTAAGTGAGAAAATAAGATAGATAAAAAAGGAGAGAAAGTGGACAAAAAAATATAAAGATATGGTCTCACCTCTTTATGAGAGTGAAATGACATAAATTATGTCATTTAAAAATACAAACATTTTTCTTAATATATAATTGTACTTCGCATAACATATCAAAAAAAGGATTGTAAATATTTTAATTTTAACGTAGATGGACTAAAATTTACTCAAGACTGTCCAATCACTGTCGAATTACAATTTTTAAAAGGTTTAATTTTTTTAATTAAATTGTATATGGTAGTTAAACAAAGGTTTGATTATTCGATTTTTATTTATTTAGTTTTTTTAATTGAATTGGCTTAACTTTGAACCACTTTATTTTTTAATTCTTTTAATATTCATTGCCTAAAAAACTATACGAATAAATTCCATAAAAAAATTTAATACTTTAATACAAAAAAAATTAAAATTTACATAAATAAGTAAAAAAAATATGAAACCTATATTAAAAAAAAATTAATATTAAAAAATAGAAAAATTAGCATACAAAAAAAAACAAATAGAAAAATTAAATCCTAAATAAGTAAAAGCTATATGAACCAAAATGCCATTTTAATGTAAAATTTATTATAGTGATTATTATTTGGAAATGATCAACTTATAGCCGTATAAATCTTACATCTAATAATCTTAATTTATTAGTCATTTGAATTTTTAAACGCAACTCCGATGGCTTATATTTAATAGAGGTAAGATATTTTGATACTGATGTCTAACTTTAAAATTTGACACTAAATCTTAATTATTAATTTCCATTAATTAACGATTATTATTTATTAAAAATTAATAGTTAATTAATAAGTTTGATTCTCAATAAATAATAATCGTTGATTGACGGTTGGAATTTGATTGACGGTTAGAATTTGATGTCAAATTTTAAAGTTGGAAAGCTATCGTATCTATATTCAACATTAATAATGGAAGTTATTTGTATCTAATAATTTTAATTTATTAGTTATTTTTGAACTGTTAAATGCAAACTTAGTAAAACTTGTTATTAATATATGGAAAAAATGTTTAAACTTTGAGTTGATCTCCTCTCGCTCTTTATTTAATTGACATCAAGTGGAGTAGTTTGAGTTTGAGTTTGAGTTTGAGCCAACTCTTATTTGTTTCTCATTCAAAAGTCTCTTTTGACCACCACTTCACTCTCTCTTTCCTTCTATCTTCCTTCTTCTCTTCCTTCCTGTCTCTCTTCACAAATGAATGACAACTACTACTACTATTATATATTATCCTCATCCTCATGCACATGCTCTTCATCTCTCAACATTTCCTTTAACCATTCTCAATCATGGGCACTTGCTTTTCTGCCACCAAAATCAGTGGCTCCAACAACACCAAGGCCGCCACTAAAGTGACTACGAAGCCGCAACCGGAGCCGTCCAACCACCAACAACGACAGAGAGCGCCGTCGCACAGCGCGAGTACCAGGCACGCGCCGTACGGGAAGCGCGTCGATTTCGGTTACGAGAAGGACTTCGATAAGCGTTACTCGCTCGGGAAGTTGTTAGGACACGGCCAATTCGGTTACACTTATGTCGGAATAGACAAAGCCGATGGGGATCGTGTGGCCGTTAAGAGGCTCGAGAAGAATAAGGTAATCTGATTCGTTTGAATTTCGGATTTATAAACGAAAAGGAAAAAAATTTCATTTTTTTTTCTTGTTTCTTAGTTTTTTTTTTGTGTGTGTGTGAGGGTTTTTGACTTGGTCAATAATGGGTTATGATTTGGTGTGGCAGATGGTTCTCCCTGTAGCTGTTGAGGATGTTAAGAGAGAGGTTAAGATATTGAAAGCACTTGCGGGCCACGAGAATGTGGTTCAGTTCTATAATGCTTTTGATGATGATTCTTATGTGTACATAGTTATGGAGTAAGTTGCTTTCATGTTGGTTTCTTGTTTGTGCTGTTTTTCTATTCTCATCTGATTTTGAGCACTACAGTACTGAAATGTGCTCTGGATATATCTTTTGGTAGCTCAATTATCAAATCATTGTGTTTTGTTTACTTTCAATGTGCTTATTTTTTATATAATTGTATTTTACCTTTTTAGATTATGCGAGGGTGGAGAACTGCTAGATCGGATATTGTCTAAGTAAGTATCTTTTTTTTTTGGGATGTGATTGCTATTTTGCTTGGTTAGGTATCTCTTCAGAATTTCTATGTTGAAATTGCAGAACCAGGGTCAAGAATGACTCCATTTTTTTATTTTTTTTATTTTTTTTTAGGGTTTGTGTTTATGGGTTTGGCATGGT
This sequence comes from Gastrolobium bilobum, assembly GCF_033153095.1. NCBI lineage: Eukaryota > Viridiplantae > Streptophyta > Magnoliopsida > Fabales > Fabaceae > Gastrolobium > Gastrolobium bilobum. The sequence continues at coordinate 201,028 of NW_026896380.1, read as the reverse complement.
GCTTTTTTCTTGTACATGAACTTACTTCATCTTCCTTTGCCTTAATCAGGAAGGACAGCCGTTATAGTGAAAAAGATGCGGCGGTGGTTGTAAGGCAGATGTTGAAGGTTGCAGCTGAGTGTCATTTAAATGGCTTGGTACACCGGGACATGAAACCAGAGGTATAGTCAAGCCCCATTGTTTATCTGGCAAATTTGAGTGAAATGGGATCTATGCTATTAAATGCTATATAGTAAAAAAAAAATTCTTTCGATGCAGAATTTTCTTTTCAAATCAACCAAAGTAGATTCACATTTGAAGGCTACAGATTTTGGCTTGTCAGATTTCATAAAACCTGGTGAGGAAAAATCTTTATTTTCATGATTGATTTTTTTCTTTTTTCCCTCTTTTGTATCAGACATGTTCTTGCAATCTTTATTTGACAATTCTAGCTCTCTATCTTTGGTAAAAAAAAAAAAAAAAAACTGCAGGAAAGAAGTTTCATGATATTGTTGGCAGTGCTTACTATGTTGCACCCGAAGTGCTAAAACGCAAGTCAGGCCCTCAGTCAGATGTGTGGAGTATTGGTGTTATTACATACATATTGCTATGTGGGAGACGCCCATTTTGGGATAAGACTGAGGATGGTATCTTCAGGGAGGTATGGTACACTATTATTATGTTCTCTTCTGATCTCCCAATTTATGTGGGATTCGTTATCTGTTCTTGTTTCTTAATGACATAATAAGTCTCTGACCCTTACTTTCGTTGTCCTCTTGATTTTGAGTTTTTACAGAAGAATTTTTTTTAATGTTGTTTGTTGTTATGTCAATTTGTGCTCTGATATATGCAGGTCTTACGTAACAAGCCTGATTTCCGCCGGAAACCGTGGCCAACTATAAGTAATGCTGCAAAAGATTTTGTGAAGAAGTTGTTGGTAAAGGATCCTCGGGCAAGATTAACTGCTGCTCAAGCTCTATGTATGTCTCTAGTTTTTTTCTTACATTATGTTATTTGACCCTTTTAAGTGATATCTGTCTGATATATAACAACACTTTTGGGTTTTTGTTACTGCATGAAATTTTGGTGTGATGTATAACACTTAAAAATTTAAGCATTGAATTTATAGAATTCATAATTTGTCTCATTTTAAAGATTGTATTTATTGTTAGAACCTCTCACCGCTTTCTGTCTTAAGTGTTCACCCATGCTTGCTTTGATGAATCAATTTAGCAGTTGTTCATAGATTTTCGGTTGCTGTTCAGATTCTGTGAACATGATGAATGGTGTTTCTGTACAGTGAAAATGTTATGTAAACAACACTTTAGATATACAAAATCTCAACTATTTTTGTGGCTTTGTGCCACTAGATGTACGTAACCTTCTTGAATAATCTACATGCAATGCAATAATTCTGTAGCATATGTTTAGTGTTGTTCAAGTAGCATAATCATTTCATAGACTTTGCTTAGTTTAAACACACCCTTAGTCAAACTGTACTTTTTTTCCTTTACTTCACAAAACATTTTTGTAAGAAATTTTTTCCCTAATATTGAAATGTATTGATTAATTCTGATATTTCCAGCACATCCATGGGTTAGAGAAGGAGGAGAAGCACTGGAGATTCCTATTGATATATCTGTCCTGAGCAACATGCGGCAGTTTGTGAAGTATAGTCGATTGAAACAATTCGCTCTGAGGGTAAGACAAATTAGTTCTAGCCTTTGCATGTCAGAAGGCATGGCACTTATTTGATGCCCAGCTTTTTTGGTACTTATCCTGCAGGCATTGGCTGGAACACTTAATGAAGAAGAGTTGGGTATTTTGAAAGATCAATTTGATGCAATTGATGTGGACAAAAATGGTTCTATCAGCCTGGAAGAGATGAGACAGGTAGCATGTTAATTTACTAGCTCTGAGACTAACATAAATCTAGATACATCACTTGTCTATTAGTGAGTAAATTATTCCCTTAAATGTAGTTTCCCCACTTTTGTCTGAAGGGAAGATTTTGTGCAGGCTCTTGCTAAAGATCTTCCTTGGAAGTTGAAAGAATCACGTGTACTAGAGATATTGCAAGCGGTGAGTACGCTTGATCTTTATTCTACTTCTAAAATTTGAAAGACATGGAGTTTCTTTGGTGATTAATGTTAGGTTAAAACATATTTTTTGTCTCCATGCATGACACTCATTTACAATTTGATCCTTATAAAAACAAATGTTCAATTTAATCCCTATATGTGCAATCATTTTCAATGGCATGCAAAGTATATCCAAATTGGAAATAATTATCATATATGGGAATCTAAAATATAATACTTCTGGTCCTTATATACGACACTCATTTTCAATTTGGTCCCTATACTTTACTTAATTATAAGTACAATAGACGGTAATATAATAGCAACAAATGATGGGGACTAAATTGAAAACAATTGTACGTATAGGAACTAAATCATAGTTGTTAGAATCTCACAATTTGGCTAGCGAGCAATTTGTTACATGTGATAAATCGGAGATGGCTTTGAATCGTGCGATATATGCATGAATAGGTGCAATTTTGTATCACCGAACGAATCACATGATTTAATGATTTATTATTATTATTATTAATTTCTTTTGGCTTTTCTTTCATCAATTCTCAGAAGAGAAATTAAAAGGTTGGATATACTTAACTTGTTAAATAAAAAGGAACAAAAGGAGCGCTATTGAATGCACCCTAATTGATTATTCCATTGCCTTGATTTTATTATTTCTGAACAAGGCCTTCATATAGTCTATGAAGCACTGATACTTCAAAAACCCTGACGTGTCGTGTCCGACACTTCTCGACACTCTCCGACACTCCAACACGCATTATAGAAATTCAAAAAAAAAAAGGTTCAAAGGTTGCGTTGCGTTAGTTTTTAGTTCCAACTATTAGATTTGTTGGATTACGATTACCATTTTATTGAGTTTAATATAAATGTTTGGGATATCTTATGTTTATTTGCAACATTGATGAATATTATAAGTTTAGTTTTATTTTTTTGTTAAATTATTGAATATTAAATATAATATACACTACATAAATTAAAAATATTATTTAATATCAAAATGTGTCCTAACGTGTCGAAATCTAATATTTTTTAGAATTAACGTGTCGGAGTATCGTGTCATATCGTGTCACGTGTCCCGTGTCAGTATCGGTGCTACATAGCATATAGTTATTCACTCACTCACTCTATGCATCTTATTTGGCTATTCAAGTGCTTTGTTGTCATTCTGCTGAAACAGAGACTTCCCATAGTCACTTTCTCACTCTATATGCATCTCTGATTTGGTTATATCATTTATTTGTTTTCATACTTCTAAAGCATAGGCTTCACGCAGTCACTTTATGTGACTCAGTCGTGACTTATATTTTATGATTTTGTTTTGTTATACTTATGGTTAAGTTGTTCTGTTAATTCCTAGAAATGTAATATACATAATTTATATGATATATTTCAAGCTATTTTCCATTGTGTCTCTGAATCTTATGATTCGATACAATTCACCATTCACATTTAAAAAATTAACTTGGCAATTCATGATTTGATAACCTGGAACTAAATTGAAAACTTTTTTTGTATAAGGACCAAATTGAAATTGAGTATTACGTGCAAGGACCAAAAATATATTTTAACCTTAATGTTTTTTCTTTCACTTATAACAATATATGTTGCTTCCCCAAATCACTCTTTTCCATTGTGGCTGCTTTGTCTTACTCTGCAGTGGACACTCTGACATCTGCACATTGCCTTTTGCTTGTGAAAATAATATATATATTTTTTGTGTGCTTGCAGATAGACAGCAATACAGATGGACTCGTGGATTTCACTGAGTTCGTGGCAGCTACATTGCATGTGCACCAATTGGAGGAACATGACTCTGATAAGTGGCAGCAACGGTCACAGGCTGCTTTTGAGAAATTTGACCTAGATAAGGATGGATATATTACTCCGGAAGAACTTAGAATGGTAGATCTCTTGTCTTTTGTTAAGCTCCAAAACATTCTTTATGAAAAATTCTTTCAAAATTTTGTAGCAGTCCTCTTGTGGTATTCTTACTGATACTTTCATCCTTTATAAAAGTTTTCCAATTTTTAGAGGGGAGGGGTGTAAGTGCCTAGCTGGAACATCTGCTTCGCAATTTGAGCTCTGTAGATATTTGTAAAAATAAAAAATAAAAAAATAACATACATATTTACTGCAACTAATATTACTTTTTGGCTTTTCAGCATACTGGCTTGAGAGGTTCCATTGATCCTCTGCTCGAGGAAGCTGATATTGACAAAGATGGGAAAATCAGCCTACCAGAATTTCGTAGACTTCTAAGAACTGCAAGCATGAGCTCTCAAAATCTGACAAGCCCAACTGGCTATCGGCGGAGGATCTAAGATTAGAGGTGTTTCAGTGGTGGAGTTCCTCTAAGATCATCTCCTGTGCGATTGCGCTAAAGCCCTTAAGATTATCATCTTTTATGCAGATTTTACTCACTCATCTGCTCTGGCAATATATGAAACTCAAAACTTCAGTTATTGACTGTGGCATCCCCAGCACGGGGATTATGTTCATGATGTCTTGAGAACTTTGTCAAGAGGTGTTTGGGAGTTTGTTGTGGACCCTGCGTGGATTGGATTCAGGTATTACAGTTTCATCAGCGTACATCATTTAAGTGTTGGGGTTTTGTTGTTGTGCCATACATGTAATGTGTAACTACAAATAAATATCTTCTAGCCAAAAATGAAAAAAGAAAACCACAAATAAACATGAATTGAAATATATTGATCGAAATTCTATTCTTACTATTTTTCCACCTCTTTGTTATTTTATTTTGCTGCAGAAAGCAATTGCACCCTGCTGTTCTTACTAGATACTAATGATTGAATACATTTGAGGTACTAATTGGAGTCTGAAATGTAATTATAAATTGTTCTCTTCTGCTGAAGAATTAGTGTGGGCGATATTGTGATTGTGGAGTGATGACATGAGAGTAGTTGATGTCTTTGATGACTTGCATCGGAGGTCACTCGTGGGTATGTGCGGTTGCTTATTTTATTATCGTGATATGGCAGGTTTTCCTTTGTAATAGTAATCGGAGTGAGAAGTAGCTAGGACTTGCCCATTTTACAAACAACGTTTGTTACATCATATTATGTTCTAGCCTCGTATGCAAAATAACATAGTTTCCTTTTTATGAGCAGTTCATTTCTGAAAAGTATGCTTTAAGGTAAACTCTCTTGAGAAAGAATCTGAATTTTCTCATTTTATTGAATAGTAGGAGTTGACTTGTTAGAGAGATAATTAAAGACACGATTAATTTTAAGCATAACTAGTAGATCTTATAAGCTACCGTGATGGATTCTTGCATTATAAAGTTTGTTTATTCCTATCCAAGAAGGTTTTCCTTATAATGTGTTTGTTACCTACAAAAGGAATTATCATACCTTTGTTGTCCGAGTCTACAATATTGTGTTGTAAAAGGGAAAGAATCATAAGCTATCATGATGGATTCTTGTCTTGCGTTATAAAACTTGTATTTATTTCTATACTAGAAGATATTCCTTATATTGTGTTGTTCCCTACAAAAGGGATTATGATACCTTTGTTGTCTAAGCCTATAATTTTGTGTTGGAAGGGGAAGACCGTTGCATGGATAACTTTGCTCTAGAACTGATAGAGCCCATTGTCAAATGATAATCAGATGTAAGAACCACTATCAATATGTTGCGGACTTGCAGATATGTATCTACTTACTCCAAGTGAGTTTTAGGTACAAATATACAGGATTTTGAAAATTTTGGGGAGCATTAGTGGGGAAAAAAAATCACTTGGAGGCAAGGAAACTTGTTATGGGAGGGATATGATATAATTATTTTGGGTTTAAATATGTTGAGTCATTATAAATATGCTACATGTCTACATGTCACGGTGAGTTTTAATACTAAGCGAATCTTTGAAAATTGCAGAAAAGAAAAGTGCTTGCTTTAAATATATATATTTATATAATCTGAAATTAATATTTAGTATATTAGAAGGACTCAAGTCATATGTAAACAACTATGGTACCGTGAACTGAATGATAACTACAATGGTTAATCCATATACGTTAACAACTCTAAAATTAAAACTTCAAAAAATTCAATACTAAAATTTAGTACATTATTATAGTATTATGAACTGAATGATGACAGCAATGGTGAATTCATATATACGCTGTGAAACACGGACACGTCTTTTTTTGGAAAAAATGCGTGTCCGACACGGACACGTTCGGACACGCGTCCGACACGCGGTCAACTTTTTAGGACACGTTGACTAGTGGGACACGCGAATTTGACCGAATCCGACACGTGGTCAACGTATGTGGACACGTTTGGGACACGTTTGACATTTTTTTTAAAAAAATAAATAAAATTACAATTAAAAAAATAAAAAATATTTAATAAATACCCAGAAACCATCGTCTTCTTCCACGTCCGTCGTAACCGGAGGTTGTTCCCCCACCACGTCAAGCGCGTCGATGGTGTCCTCACCGCCTGTGGCGTCGTCGTTCACAGAATCGGAGAGGAGAGAGTGGAGGAATAGCGCATCTGCTTTTCATCCACGGCGGCCTCTGCTTCTACCTCCCTGGCGTCGCTCCACAAGATTTCCAGAAGGTAAGCTCCGTTTCCATTTCCTCAGATTTTCCATTCCTTGAAATTGTTCGGTTAATTTCTCCTTCATGTTCTTCAACCGCTTGATCTGTGTGTTCCAATCTTAGATCTGTATTTTTTAAATGTTGTTTCTTAAACCTAAAAAATATTATTTTTTAAATGTTGCATCGTTTTTTATTTATTTATTAAAGTATTGAAGTTTGATAGTGACTATTGGTAAGCATTGGGCTATTACTCTCTGAAGATTATTGTTGCCCGCGTTTTAATGCCTAGAAGTGTCGTTGTCGTCGTTATTTTTAATATTATATATATTAAAAATATTATTTAATATCAAAACGTGTCCCAGCGTGTCGAAACTTAACATTTTTTAGAATTAACGTGTCGACGTGTCATGTCGTGTCGTGTCTCGTGTCCCGTGTCCGTGTCCGTGCGCATCATTGTGTATACGTTATCAATTATCAACCTTTGGGTCAGTCACGCTGTTGGAGCTGTCTTTAATGTTTCTTAAGATAAAGAATATTGGTTTGACGCAGTCCCCTCTGCTACTTTTCTGTCCTTTTAACCCTTCGTTTGTTTTTTCAGAAGTGGAACCCTACATAAATTTAAACGATGGTTTAATAATTTCAGATTTTTCACAAGTTTGATTTAAAAATTTTAGTTTGCCCAAGATGTTTGACAATATAACTCACTCACCACCCCATGGATTTAATAACAACACCTTAAAATAGTTTTAAGAGTTTTTATTTTTCATAAATCATTTCTTTTTTGGAAATATTTCAATCGGTTCATTGCTTCGCAACTAATCCGATTTGAAGCGAGTTCAGGATTAAGGCTTTAAACCCCTCCCAAAGGTGAAACTTGAGAGATTTGAACACATGCTCTTTCATAAATCATTTCTAGAGTTCAATAAATTTGCACGAATGTCACTTTTATGTTATATTGATAGATATTTCTCAAAATTTACTTTGATTATAATGTAGTCAATATTAAACAATATTGTTAGCTCCCATGCTAAAGTAAAAAGGGAGATAAAACTACAACAAACAAACAATTATTACGTAAGTGCATGTGTCAGTTGAATCCAAAATATCATTCCAAGAGAAAGTTATAAAAATAGTTATAAAAAAATTGAAACTGACAATTAACAGTTAATAAATGAATAGTAATAATTCCAACAAAAAAATGAATAGTAATAATAAAATGCGTAGGAACAATTCAAGAGAATTTGAGAACAATAATTGTTGTAATATGAACAATAGGGATGAAACTGGACTGGACTGGACCAAGCTTTGCCCTGAAAAGCGCAAGTTTATGTCAAAAAATTTCATTTTAGCCTGGCTCAAACTTAATACGAGTCTAACTGTTAGTCTAGCTTGACCCGTTTACAAAAAACAAATGGTCTGGTCTAACCTGTTAATTTTTAAGTTCCAAACAGAACCATGAATCAACTTCACAAAATACTCAAATTTTGTTGCTAAACCAAAAATTACAATTTCAACGTCTAAACAGAATCATGAATCACAACGAAACTCATCACAATCTGCATTTAAGTTACTTTCAAAAGCAAAATACTCAAACTAAATAACATACATTTCATCAGATACAACAAATAAATTCATACTATGTAAATTAAAATAATTACATGAATCTAGCAAACACATCATGATACTTGTAGTAAGTAAAACCTCTCCCAAAAACCTTTTAATATATTCATATACATAATTTAACATGTTGAGATGTTGGTTCCTCCTACATAAGAAATAAAGTCAGATTTCTATTAAAATATAATCGAATATAATTGAGTTATAAATAATTGCAATTGATTAAATTTATATCTTTTATTTTTTCTTCAAGACATATTTATTCTATTTATTTTATTTAAAATAAGTACAATATATGCCCGCCTGTATACTTATAGGTCGGACCTTGTAAAAGTGGGCCTACGACTTATTTATTAAACAAGCTTTTTCAAGGCTCAAGCCTGACTTATTTTACAAAATATATTAAGTCCGGTCTAGCCTGACGTAGGCCGAGCCGTAGGTCCCTGTAAGCCGGCCCGACCAGTTTCACCGCTAGTGAACAATGCTATAAGATGATATAGTAACACTTATTTTTGAGCTTTCTGGTTTTTGGTTTTAAGGAAGAAGATAACACAAGATACAGTGAGGAGATAAAACAATAAAAAAGATGAAGACAATAGAAGAAAAACTCATGACCTTTCCCGTGCTCAATGCTTTAGCACAAAAATACATGTAATGAATTTAGAGGATGCTTGTGAAACAGAAGTAAAAGAACTATCACAACACACTGTTAATCTCAAACTGGTTACTTTTCAGCGAACAAGTTCCCAAAGCAAAAAGTAGCTGAGAATAACAAACAGCTTCATTACAATAAGGAACCATATATCAATTGTAGCAGTAATTTCCAGAATAGATTGAGAAGGGAATCAGAAGAGAAGATTAGAGGTAGAGAGAGAAGAAGAAATTAGAGAGAGAAGTTGTGAAATCTTTTCATACCCTATTTCATTAGCAATATTACTTTATATGGCCTTAACGGTTTGGGCCTGACCCTGATTACATGCTTACTGAATAATAAAAGAATAACAAAAGACATTTATTATACTACAGCCTTTAAGTGGTTTCATAATCTTGCAAGTACTTGGGCTGCTTACGGGCTCGTGTCTCATGTGCGGTTATCATATTAATTGGGCCTGTTACATCCCCTTACCCTTCAAAAATATCCTTGTCCACAAGGATAAGGTTTTGAATTGAACCTGTGAGAGGAGCTGAGTGGGTAAGCGGTCCAATCAGAGAGGCAGCTGTGAGAGGCGGTCCAATCAGAGAAGAGGGAAGTAATGGCAGCTGTAACTCACGCTCAGGAAGGACGCGTGTGGTGTCGCACGTGGAAGTAGGTGTGTCTTAATGACAACAGCCTGTTGAAGCCTCTTAGTTGGCACATTGGGGTCTGGTTTCAAAATTGAAACGTTGCCAACCCTGTCCTTCTCCTCAGAATCCCTCTGATGACCTCCAAGAGTAGTAGCCATGGCAACCGGAATTGAAAACGGTGGTGGGGAAGCGGTATGGTCTTCCCCAGATCCCCTAGTCGTTTGTGTGGTCACCTCCTCTCCTAAGGGAAAAATCAACTCTTTATCCTCTTATGTGCTATCCTCGGGGGGTAAGCCACTCCATTGAACCAGAACCTGAGGTACCTTTGTCCCCTTGCGCCAGATCCCGCGTTCTCCCACTATGGCAGCCGGAGAATGAGCCAAATAGTTCTCCTGTGACGTAGCCAGAAGATCATGTATTTGATAGTTCCGGTCATATCTGAACGGACGCAGTAGGGATACATGAAATACCGGGTGGATTCGAGCCAAAGGTGGCAATTTTAAACGGTATGCCATTGGTCCAATACGTTCCACGATCTCATAAGGACCATAGAACCTCAGAGCCAACTTCTGCGACGACCGGCGGTGCAACGAGATCTGCCGATAAGGTTGTAAGCGAAGGAGGACATGTTCGCCGACGGTAAAACTCTTGTTTGTTCTCTTTTTATCGACTTGGTTTTTCATATGGATTTGCGCTCTGAGCAGATTTTCTTTGACTTTTGCAAGGACGTAGGCCTTGGTAGAAAGGATGTCATCCACCACATCGTTGGGTGAAGATCCTAGTGTGTAAGACAGCAGATTCGGAGGTGGCCTGGTGAAGGTGATTTGGTCAGGAGTGAAACTGGTGGAGCTGTGGAAGGAAGTATTATGGTGGTATTCTGCCCAAGGTAAATACCTAGACCAAGTCGACGGTTGATCAAAGGTAAAAGCCCTCAAAAACTGCTCGATGCACCTATTGACCCTCTCAGTTTTGCCGTCCGACTGAGGGTGATAAGCAGAACTAAAACAGAGAGATGTGCCTTGCAGGTGGAAAAGCGTGGTCCAGAAATTGCTGAGAAACAGAGGATCGCGATAAAAAATAATGGAACGAGGGAGACCATGTATTTTGCCGATGGAGTCCCAAAAGACCTGGGCGATTTTGGCAGCTGTGTAGCGAGAAGGTAACGCCACAAAGTGAGCCCCTTTAGAAAAACGATCCACCACCACCAGAATCGATGTAAAGCCATGGGAAATAGGCAGGTGAGTAATGAAATACATACTAAGGTCTGTCCATGTTTCGGTAGGTGGCTTAATGGGTGTTAGTAACCCAAATGGGGAGTGATTTGGGGGTTTTATCTTTTGGCAAATCTCACATGTGGCTACATACTCACGCACTGTCTTTCTCATTTCTTTCCAGGTGAAGTGATAAGCGATTCGGTGAAGAGTACCCAGAAAGCCGGAGTGACCCCCCTGCAGCGAATTTTGGAGATCATGGAGCAAGTTTGGAATAATGGTAGAAATGGCTGGCAGGAATATACGATTGCGAAACAGCAGCAAGCCTTCTTTACATTTTCAGTTAGGCCATTTGGCCGGTGTTGTTTCTAAATCTTGTAAAATTGTGGAACAAAAACTGTTGTGTTGTAGTTCATGTAACAGTAGGGATTTGTAATCACTAATTGGACCACTGAGAACTGACAATTGGGGTTTCATAGTGTCGGAAACCCTTTCTGGATGCCTGGATAAGGCATCAGCCACAACGTTAGCTTTACCGGATCTATAGGTGATGGTATAATCAAAGCCCAATAACTTGGAAAGGAAACTCTATTGTTCTAGAGTCTGGACAACTTGATTCATGAGGTTGTGTAGACTCTTATGATCAGTGCGAATGGAGAAAGGTACCCCCAATAGGTATTGTCTCCATTTAGCTACTGCAGCTGTAATCGCGAACATCTCGCGAAGATATGTGGACTTGGTGCGCATAGTAGGTGCCAATTTCCTACTGTAGAAAGCAATAAGATGATTGTTTTGAATTAAAACTGCCCCCACGCCAATTCCGGACGCGTCAGTTTCTACCACAAATGGCTCCTTAAAATTCGGTAGTGCCAGAATAGGAGCCGCTGTTAGAGAAACTTTGAGTTTACAGAATGCTTCTTCCGCGATTGGAGACCAGACGAATCCATCCTTTGTCAAAAGTTCTGTTAATGGAGCGGCAATAGAGGCATAATGTCGTATGAAACAACGATAGTAGCCTGAGAGGCCTAAAAAGGCTCTAACATGAGTGGCGAATTTTGGTATGGGCCAGTGAAGGACAACTTTTGTTTTGCTAGGATCCGGTTTGACCCCTGCACCGAAAATTGTATGGCCCAGGAACTGAATTGAAGGTTGTACAAATAAGCATTTGGACAACTTAGCAAACAAACAGTGATCGTGCAAAGTCTGCAAAACCTGTTGTAAATGGCTGAGGTGTTCCTGGAGACATGAGCTATACACCAGAATATCATCAAAAAAATTACCACAAAACGTCGTAAAAAGGTAGAAAAGACCTGATTCATGGTAGCCTGAAACGTTGACGGAGCATTAGAGAGCCCGAAAGGCATCACCAAAAATTCATAGTGACCCTGGTGTGTGCGGAAAGCTGTTTTGTGGACATCCGCTGGGTGCATCTTAATCTGGCAATAACCGGATCGGAGGTCCAATTTGGAGAAAATGGTGGCACCATAGAGCTCATCCATCAATTCATCAATTGTTGGAATTGGGAATTTGTCTTGCACAGTGACTGCATTTAAAGCCCGATAATCAACGCAGAAACGCCAAGTGCCATCTTTTTTTTTAACTAATAAGACTGGGGAACTGAAAGCCGATTGACTAGGTTGTATCACTCTTGTCTGTAGCATTTCAGAAACGAGTTTCTCAATTTTGTTTTTCTGAAAATGAGGGTATCTATATGGACGTACTTGGACATGCTTTGTAGCAGGCTGTAAAGGAATACGGTGATTTGTGGGGCGGTCAGGAGGTAATGAATTGGGAATGGCAAAAACTGTGGGAAACTGATCCAATAGTAGTTGGACATCAGTAGGTATCGAAACAGGCTGGGCACTGTCCGATATAAGTAAAGGATATGAAGATGAACCCCGATCTGCTGATAGGCACATGAAAGAAGACTCTAAGGAATTCTGTGTAATTAATTTGTGCAATTGAGATGTTGTAATCAAGTTGGCAGCAATGTGGTGATCACCATGTAACACCACTTTGGTGTCCTGATGGTTGAATTCCATTGTCATCAGATTATAATCCGTTAAGACGGGGCCCAAGGTAGCTAGCCATTGGACTCCCAACACTGTATCAGCGCCTTGTAACTCCAAAACAAATAAATCCACATGAAATTGGTGACCTTGAATGAGTACCGGAACAGATTGGTATAGTGCTGCACACGTGAGAGAGTCACCATTGCCTACTTGTACCTTAAAGGGAGAGATAGCCAAGAGTGTTAAATGCAGATAGTTAGCAATGCGAGGAGTGATGAAATTGTGAGTGCTCCCCCCATCAATGAGGATTTGGACTGACTGTCTTAAGATGGTTCTGGTCACATGAAATGACTTAGAAGAGTATGTGCCAAATAATGCATTAAAGCTTATCTCAGGGACATCCGTAGTAGTGTCAACAGGGGATTCAGGTTCGATAGGAGGAGCAAGGATATCAGGGGAATCCTCCTCCTCTTCGCCTTCCAAGTACAACAACGAAGCCTTTGCCTTACATTTATGGCAATAGGTGAATTTTTCATCACAATTGAAACAAAGGCCTTTGTCACGCTTAACTTGCATTTCAGCTGGTGATAGGCGACGGATTGGTATGGCTGGAAATGGTTTGTTATGCTGGGTGTTGGTGATCGTTAGAGGTGGAAAGGGTTTGGGGGAAGGTGGTGTGGGGTAATGTGGGGCTGTGTTGGGTGTAGAGTTGGATTTCGTAAACAAGTGTCGGGTAGGTTTGTCATCGGATTGTTGGTCCTAAAAAATTTTGGCCAGTGCAAGAGCTTCATGCCAGTCACCTGGACGTTGCGTGAGAACGGAACGTCGAATGCGGGATTTGAGACCAGAGATGAATAAGACGTGCTTCATGGTGGCGGACAACCTGTACCACCCCGTATATATCCGGTAATGTTATCATATCATCGTATTAAGCTGCACTTAATTAAAATTGCGGAATAACTTTTTCTTTTCAATTATGACGTCATTATACTTAACCAAGTAGAATACTTAAATTCATTTTCAAAACATTGCATGTATGTAAATTGCAAAAGACAGCTAACTGAAATACCTCATTAATTAAACAGCATAAATATGTCTCTAATCACGGAACTACAACACGTAGACCGGACAAACTAACAGTTTATACAACTCCAACTAAAAGTACTAACATCAAGTGGCATGGACAAACCCCATGCTCCACAAATAAGGCAACAAGCCCAACATAGTCTCAACAACAACATCATAATAAAATAAAGCTAAAAGCATAACATCAGCAGATATATCCAGCATCCAAACATGTCAGCATATAAACAACAATAATCATCAACTAAGCTCCGGCCTCCTGCCGCCAGAGGCATCAGCCTCCAAATTACCTGAACCTGAAATAAGCACCCCCAAACGTGGGGTGAGATCTCTAAACCAGAAATCTCAGTAAGACAAGGGGTCCTTAAGGATCTTCCACCCCAAGCTCACTTACATGTGCAGTATAAGTTCAAAAGCAGTTTAACAATATAATTTCCAAAATAGTGCAATGCAACAGATAATGATGTCACGTGTGTCAATTCTATTCTATTGATCAAAGAAATGCAAGAATACGTCTATTACCCACACAATATGCAAGACGCTACTTGCACCCATCCACGGGCTCACCATCTTGTATGACACTACATACTCAGGCTTATCGACTAAGTGGAAACAACACATACATATTATAAGCCATTGCACATACCAGCTCAAAAGCATTTCAAAATATCCAAAGCATGTAACACAGCATGCATATAAACCATTCCCCCATGGGGTATGGTTGAACCACAACATGGCTAAACCGAGAACACGAAAGCTTACCTTGCAAGCTAACTATCCAAGCCAAGAGTCCGCACAAGCTCAAGGCCCATAAACAGCACAATCACAATATGTTTATATCAGAAATACCATTAATAACCATACTTTAAAGGTTCATTTCATTATGATAATATTTCCTTATTCGATTACATCTTTTCTAGTTCATAATTATCAAGCATTAAGTCCCTCAATTAAAGGTATCATTGTTTTCCAACAGTAATACTAACTTCCTAGGCCATCATGCCCAAAAGGGGACTAACCCACATATAAAACTGGTTTCTGGTCATTTTCACAGGTGGTAATCGATTACCAAGGGCATGGTAATCGATTACTGCACATGGTAATCGATTACCAACCAAAAGTAATCGATTACCACGCGGGCAGAACAGTTTTCTGCAGAATTTTTCTGCATAATCTGAAGCACAAATGTCACCCAATGACCCAAGGTTCGGTTTTGACCCAAAACAGATATTCATTAACACTTATTAGCCTTAGATTAACAACCTTAAGCTTGAATGATTAAAGTTATCTCATTTCATAACATAAACAAGCTTATTTTCAAGAAAAATTAAAGGAAAGTCCAAGGTATACCAATGAGGTCCAAACTCAGCAACAAAGAAGGCTCTTGGAGCTCTCCAACAATGCTAAAAAATTCTGACTTTGCAAGAGCACGAAAATACACCACAAGGTTGGACCTTTCTCTATCAAAATGGCACCATGAAGCTCAAAAGTGCCAAGAAGATGACCCCTCACACCAAACTCAGAAATGCAGCTCTTAACCCCACCAAACCAGTGACCAAAAACTCAGAAATGAGTAAACTTCCAACCACCCATGGCTAGAGCACACTCATATAAGGTACTTTGGTGAAGGAAGTAAGGGAAAAGGTGAGAATTTGGGCTAGAAAGTGGAGAAAAGCTTCACCCTTGCAATGGAGGAGAAGGTGGTAGCCAAGGGGTTCAGAATCTCACGTAGAAGGAATGCAAATTCTGACCTAGGGCTTTGAGCCCAAGTATATATAGTCCACTTAAGATTAATCGCACAGTATTAGCAATAATAGCTACGCTTATTATTTTAATCTCAAACTTCATATTCTGAACCTAGCCATTTTTCTAGGATTTGTCATATTTTTATATTAATTTTTCGCAACACTTTTTTGATACGCGTTTTAACTCTGACAGTATTAGTTCCGACATTAATTCTCATTATTTTGACTTCAAACTTGTTTTACAAGTCCTATATATTATTCTAGGAATATTCATGCACTTATTCTAATTTTCCGGGATACTTCACCGGTACGCATTATATCGAGTAGCAGAACCGATATCTGCACTTTTCGTCAGAAAAAGTGACTTTTAGCATTATTAATCACTTTCTATATTTATTTAAGCCTCATAATAATTATTAGGGTCACTTATAGAATTATTTCCCAATTTCACATAGTTAATTAATTAAGTTTCTTAATTAACGGTGCGGGTTCTTACATTCACCCCACCTTTTTAGGATTTTGTCCTCAAAATCAGAATATATCTGTCTCAAAAGTCGGGATACTGTCGGAGAAGCTCGTCCTCTCGCTCCCAGGTACACTCCTCAGGAGTGCTTCCTGACCATTGCACTTTGACCATCGGAATGATCTTGCTCCTCAGCTGCTTCTCGCCACGATCGAGAATCTTGAGTGGTCCGACAGGAGTCTTTAGGTTCTCCCGAACCTCCACATCATCCGGTTGCACCACGTGCGAAGGATCTACTACATACTTGCGAAGCTGAGACACGTGAAACACGTCGTGAATGTTGGCCAAGTTCGGAGGCAAGGCAAGCCGGTAGGCAACTGGTCCTACTCTACCGAGGATCTGGTATGGGCCAATATAACGCGGGCTCAGCTTCCTTATTCCGAGTGCCCGTCCAACACCGGTGACCGGTGAAAGTTTCACGAACACATGCTCACCCTCACTGAACTCCAGTGGACGATGCTTGACATCGTAGTAACTCTTCTGGCGATTCTGCGCCTGCTTCAACTTTTCCCTGATCATCTGGATCTGTAGGGTGGTATCTTGGACAAAGTCCAAGCCAAACAACTCATGATCCCCATCCTCAGACCAGCAGGTAGGAGTACAATACCTCCTACCGTACAACGCCTCGTAGGGTGCCATGCCCAGGCTAGCATGGAAACTGTTGTTATACGAAACTCAACCAACGGAAGGTACCTATCCCATGCCGAGCTCTGCTCCAACATGAAAGCCCGCAACATGTCCTCCAAGGTCTAGATGGTCCGCTCAGTCTGTCCATCAGTTTGAGGGTGATAGGCTGTACTCAGTCTCAACTGCGTACCAAAAGATCCCTGCAACGCCTTCAAGAAATGAGATGTGAATTTCGGGTCCCTATCACTAATGATACTCTCGGGCACCCCGTGAAGCCTCACAATCTCGCGAACATAAAGTTTGACCAACTGCTCTATAGTGAAGCTCACCTTCACTGGAAGAAAATGGGCAGACTTCGTCAGTCTGTCCACAATGACCCAAACAGAGTCGCAGCCAACCTGAGTCTTCGGCAAACCCACAACGAAGTCCATGGAAATGCTCTCCTATTTCCATTTTGGAATCTCAAGAGGTTGAAGCTTACCAGACGGCTTGTGGTGTTCAATCTTCACCTTCTGGCAAATCAAACACTTGGACACATACACAGCTATGTCCATCTTCATTCCTGGCCACCAGAAGTTCCTCTTCAGGTCTTGATACATCTTTGTAGCACCAGGATGGACAGTAAACTGGCCCTTATGGGCCTCTGCCATAACCTCTTCGGTCAAAGGACCTCGAGGAATCAAAATCCGCTTCTGAAACAACAGAAGTCCATCCTCATTCCAAGACACACCGTCTTTGTTCTTCACGTAGTCCAGGCACTTTCTCTGCACTTGCGCCTCTTGGATCTTCTCCATAAGCTCGTTCCTGACTCTCACAGTCTCCATCTCGAGAAGTGCACCCTCAAACAAGGAAGTCACCTTCAGGTCTCGAAACTTCTCTATAATGTCGAAGTCCCTCATAGTCAAACTGGATAGACTCACGAATTTCCGACTCAGAGCATCGGCTACCACATTGGCCTTGCCAGGATGGTACTTCAACTCAAAGTCGTAGTCCTTCAGATATTCCATCCACCTTCTTTGTCTCATGTTCAGCTCCTTCTGATCGAACAGATACTTCAAGCTCTTGTGGTCACTGAACACAGCAAACTGCATACCGAACAGATAGTGCCTCCAAATCTTGAGAGCAAAAACAATCGCAGCCAGCTCCAAATCATGAGTCGAGTAGTTCTCCTCATAAGGTTTCAACTACCTCGAAGCAAAAGCAACAGCTCTACCAGACTGCATCAAAACACAGCCCAACCCCTTTCCAGAAGCATCACAGTAAAGCTCAAACTGCACCTCAGGATCAGGAAGGATCAACATAGGTATAGTCGTCAATCTCTCCTTAAACTTCTGAAAGCACTCCTCACACTCGTGAGTCCACACAAATGGAGTCTTCTTTCGGGTAAAGCGAGTCAAAGGGAGAACCATCGTAGAGAATCCCTTGATGAACCTCCGATAGTAACCTGCCAAACCTAAGAAGCTCCGAACTTCCGTAACCGTCTTGGGCCTCTCCCAATCTAGCACGACTTCGATCTTGTTGGATCCACTACGACTTCTTCAGCTGAAATCACATGCCCAAGAAACTTGACTGATTTGAGCCAAAACTCACACTTAGAAGGTTTAGCATATAACTTTTTCTCCTTCAGCACTTGCAGAACAATCCTCAGATGCTCTGAATGCTCCTCCTCAGTCTTGGAGTAAATCAGAATGTCGTCAATGAAGATAATCACAAACTGATCCAGATACGGTTGGAAAATCATGTTCGTGTAATCCATGAACACTGTCGGCGCATTGGTGAGTCCAAACGGGATCACCAAATACTCAAAATGACCGTATCTCGAACGAAACGCGGTCTTAGGGACATCCTCCGGCTTCAATCGAATCTGATGGTATCCGGACCGGAGATCAATCTTTGAATACACACAAGCACCCCTGAGTTGATCCAACAGATCATCAATCCGAGGAAGGGGATACTTGTTCTTGATCGTCACCTTGTTCAATTGCCTGTAGTCGGTGCACAATCGCATTGTCCCGTCTTTCTTCTTCACAAAGATGACCAGTGCTCCCCAAGGAGACACACTCGGTCGGATGAAATCTTTCGCTGAAAGATCCTCAATATGCTTCTTCAGCTCCGCCAACTCCGGTGGCGACATCCGATATGGAGCTAATGAAATAGGCCCCATACCAAGCAACAGATCAATGGAGAACTCTATCTCCCTCTATGGCGGAAACTCAAGAATCTCCTCAGGAAACACCTCAAGGAATTCCCCCACCACAGGAATGCCAGTGATATCCTCTTGTGTCCCACTCACTAAACCTCCTAACATGACATAACCGCATGCTCCTGCTCGCAAAGCTCTCCTAGCCTGCAGCACTGAAATGTACGGCGAGGAACTAGCTGTGGAATCACACGGAGACATCACCACGCGCTTTGCACAGAAATCAATCAATGCACAGTTTCTGGACAACCAATCCATGCCCAGAATAATCTCCAAGTTGGCCATCGGCAATCCTATCAGATCTACCGAGAACTCACGGTCGTCCCACTGAAATGCTACATCGCGATGAACAGTGGTAGCATCACACTTTTCTTCGGTGGCGGTAGTCACCCGCAACGGTGGAGAAAGCACAGAGATGGGAAACTCAAGCCCCAAAGCAATCGGGGTTGCAACAAAAGAATGCGTAGCCCCGGAATCAAAAAATACATCAACTAATGAATCACCAAAAGACACAGTACCTCTAACAAGGTTCGGAGCTCTATCCGACTGCTGGCGATCCAACGTGTACACACGTCCAGTAGCAGGTGGCACTACAGGTGCCGAAGTAGATGCCATTGGAACCATCTGAAGTGGAACTGCCTGAACTGCAGCAGTCCTCGCTGTCGACGACAGACAGTCTCTAGAAAAGTGGCCTTCCTTGCCACACTAGAAACAGATCAGCTGACCCGTAGCACAACGACCAGCATGCTCCTATCCACACCCCGAACATCTAGGAGTGGAATGAGGCCTAGTGAAGCTACCCTACTGTGAAGCAGTCCTCTTGAACTGACCAGGCGCCTGCCTAGTCGCCAACTGTTTACCCTTGCCCTTCCCAGCAAACTTCTTGTCCTTCCAGGAAGTGGAACCACCGGTTCCCTTGGTCTTATCAACCTTGGCCTTCTTGGCTTTGCTCGTAATGCAGACATCCTCAATGTCCTTACACTGCTGAACCAGTGTACCAAAATCCCTCGAAGAAGCTCCAGCAATATGCTCTGCAATCACCTCACTAAGTCCTCTACGGAACTTAGCAGCCAAAAACATCATAGTAGGTGGAACCATCTGAAAGTGTGCGAACTTTACCAGTTCATTGAACTTGGCCAGGTACTCGTCAACAGACATCGAGCCCTGAACCAATCTATCAAATTCCCCTTACTTCCTCTCTTGATCATCATATGGAAAATACTTGCCCAAGAAGCAGTCCTCGAAGAATGGCCACGTCATGACATGACCCTGCATCTTATAAGCACGAGAGGTGTTCGTCCACCATCATGAGCATCATCCTCCAACATGTAGGTCGCGAACATCAGCTTCTGCGGATTAGTACACTGCATGAACCGGAAGATCTTGTCCAACGATTGCAGCCATCTTTCCGCAGCAATAGGATCCAAAGACCCATCAAAAGAAGGCGGCTTATGCTTCCTGAAAGCGTTCAGCTGACGGTCAATCACGTCACGGTCCTCAGCAGGCTCCATAAAGGGTTCCATCACCCCAGTGACATGAGTAGCACTACCAATGTGACTCAGGCTCTCATCCTGAACACTAGGTGGAGGCAGCGGTGGCGGTGGAGGTGGTGGCGAAGGATACTGGCCAACAGCAGGACCGACCCTCATCTCCTCCATCGTAACCCGCATCATGGTCATGTTTGCCAGCCGATTTGCCTCAAGAGCATCCACCGTGGCCTTCTGGTTCGCTTCTCTTGCAGCGTCCATCATTGCCACGTTGGCCAATCTAGTGGCCTCCTGCATCTCAGCCCATGCAGTTAGGATTGGATCGGGTTAACCCTCAACAGTCTCTCGTGTTCTCCTGGATCCTACCATGACTCTGCACAAGTTACACAAATTATGAGTTGATCAGGCCCACGCAATGTGATCACATATGCATCATCATAATAAAACCCAACGGAGCAAACACACAAGGCAGACACAACTAAACATCTTAGGTTATTGCAATACATACATGTTTTTCCCTCGAACCATTGCTCTGATACCATAAAATGTAACACTCCGTATATATTCGGTAATGTTATCATATCATCGTATTAAGCTGCGCTTAATTAAAATTGCAGAATAACTTTTTCTTTTCAATTATGACGTCATTATACTTAACCAAGTAGAATACTTAATTCATTTTCAAAACATTGCCTGTATGTAAATTGCAAAAGACAGCTAACTGAAATACCTCATTAATTAAAAAGCATAAATATATCTCTAGTCACAGAACTACAACACGTAGACCGGACAAACTAACAGTTTATATAACTCCAATTAAAAGTACTAACATCAAGTGGCATGGACAAACCCCATGCTCCACAAATAAGGCAACAAGCCCAACATAGTCTCAACAACAATATCATAATAAAATAAAGCTAAAAGCATAACATCAGCAGATATATCCAGCATCCAAACATGTCAGCATATAAACAGCAATAATCTTCAACTAAGCTCCGGCCTCCTGCCGCCAGAGGCATCAGCCCCCAAATTACCAGAACCTGAAATAAGCGCCCCCAAACGTGGGGTGAGATCTCTAAACCAGAAATCTCAGTAAGACAAGGGGTCCTCAAGGATCTTCCACCCCAAGCTCACTTACATGTGTAGTATAAGTTCAAAAGCAGTTTAACAATATAATTTCCAAAATAGTGCAATGCAACAGATAATCATGTCATGTGTGTCAATTCTATTCTACTGATCAGAGAAATGCAGGAATACGTCTATTACCCACACAATATGCAAGACGCTACTTGCACCCACCCACGGGCTCACCATCTTGTATGACGTAATATACTCAAGCTTACCGACTAAGTGGAAACAACACATACATATTATAAGCCATTGCACATACCAGCTCAAAAGCATTTCAAAATATCCAAAGCATGTAACACAGCATGCATATAAACCATTCCCTCATGGGGTATGGTGGAACCACAACATGGCTAAACCGAGGACACGAAAGCTTACCTTGCAAGCTAACTATCCAAGCCAAGAGTCCGCACAAGCTCAAGGCCCACAATCAGCACAATCACAATCTGCTTATATCATAAATATCATTAATAACCATACTTTAAAGGTTCATTTCATTATGACAATATTTCCTTATTCGATTACATCTTTTCTAGTACATAATTATCAAGCATTAAGTCCCTCAATTAAAGGTATCATTCTTTTCCAACAGTAATACTAACTTCCTAGGCCATCATGCCCAAAGGGGACTAACCCACACATAAAACTGGTTTCTGGTCATTTTCACAGGTGGTAATCAATTACCAAGGGCATGGTAATCGATTACTGCACATGGTAATCGATTACCACGCAGGCAGAACAGTTTTCTGCGGAATTTTTCTGCATAATCCGAAGCACAAATGTCACCCAATGACCCAAGGTTCAGTTTTGACCCAAAACATATATTTATTAACACTTATTAGCCTTAGATTAACAACCTTAAGCTTGAATGATTAAAGTTATCTCATTTCATAACATAAACAAGCTTATTTTCAAGAAAAATTAAAGGAAAGTCCAAGGTATACTAATGGGGTCCAAACTCAGCAACAAAGAAGGCTCTAGGAGCTCTCCAACAATGCTCAAAAATTCTGACTTTGCAAGAGCACGAAAATACACCACAAGGTTGGACCTTTCTTTATCAAAATGGCACCGTGAAGCTAAAAAATGCCAAGAAGATGACCCCTCACACCAAACTCAGAAATGCAGCCCTTAACCCCACCAAACCAGTGACCAAAAACTCAGAAATGAGTAAACTTCCAACCACCCATGGCTAGAGCACACTCATACAAGGAACTTTGGTGAAGGAAGTAAGGGAAAATGTGGGAACTTGGGCTAGAAAATGGAGAAAAGCTCCACCCTTGCAATGGAGGTGAAGGTGGCAGCCAAGGGGTTCAGAATCTCACATAGAAGGAATGCAAATTCTGACCTAGAGCTTTGTGCTCAAGTATATATTGTCCACTTAAGATTAATCGCACAGTATTAGCAATAATAGCTACGCTTATCATTTTAATTTCAAACTTCATATTCTGAACCTAGCCATTTTTCTAGGATTTGTCATATTTTTATATTAATTTTTCGCAACACTTTTTCGGTACGCGTTTTAACACTGACAGTATTAGTTCCGACATAAATTCTCATTATTTTGACTTCAAACTTGTTTTACAAGTCCTATATATTGTTCTAGGAATATTCATGCACTTATTATAATTTTTCGGGATACTTCACCGATACGCATTATACTGAGTAGCAGAACCGGTATCTGCACTTTTCGTCAGAAAAGCGACTTTCAGCATTATTAATCACTTTCTATATTTATTTAAGCCTCATAATAATTATTAGGGTCAATTATGGAATTATTTCCTAATTTCACATAGTTAATTAATTAACTTTCTTAATTAACGGTGCGGGTTCTTACACAACCCAGGAACTTTACTTGCAGCCGCCTCAAAATTGGATTGATAATCCCCTACAGACCCAAACTGTTGTAATTTAGCCAGAGCACCAATTGGTTCCTCAAACTCCGAAGGACCAAAACGTCTATGAATAGCCGTGACAAACTCAGACCAAGTAGGTAACAAACCTTCATCACTAAGACCCCGGAACCAACAAGCGGCTGGGTCATCCAAATGAAATGAAACAATTAACAGACGATCCTCATCACCAATATTAATTTGTCCACAGCAAATAGCCAAGACCTGGGGTCACCAGCAACAAAACGTGGAAAGAGTAGCTTAATAGAAAGAGGTTTTACCAGATTTGGGTTAGAAGACGTAGTTTTGGACGAAGACCCTGGGCCAGAACCCAATATTCCAGAACAGGGATTGTTATCAAGTAACCGTTGAATGGAGAGCTGTATTTGTGCCTGAGATTCATGGAGTTGATCGTGCGACTCTTGGAAACCCAGAAATTGTTGTTCCCGAACCAGTTCAGCAGAACGAAGTTGTTGTTCCAACAGATCCATGCGGTGGGTTTGCCCTTCCAGAATTTCGAGACGCTGAGTGACATCACGCATAAGAGTGTTATCGGCCATGATTAAGGAGGATGAATAAGCAACGAGAGCACCAAATTGTAGCAGTAATTTCCAGAATAGATTGAGAAGGGAATCAGAAGAGAAGATTAGAGGTAGAAAGAGAAGTAGAAATTAGAGAGAGAAGTTGTGAAATCTTTTCATACCCTATTTCATTAGCAATATTACTATATATGGCCTTAACGGTTTGGGCCTGACCCTGATTACATGCTTACTGAATAATAAAAGAATAATAAAAGACATTTATTATACTACAGCCTTTAAGTGGTTTCATAATCTTGCAAGTACTTGGGCTGCTTACGGGCTCGTGTCTCATGTGGGGTTATCATATTAATTGGGCCTGTTATATCATTACACCAAATACATGAAAATGGGTATTGTTTGGACCATTTCCCAACTCTCTCTCTCTCCCCCGTCACTTGACATGCATTATGCATTTTCACTCCATCACTATCTCTTTAACTTTCATCCACTGCACATAACTACCCACTAAGTACATTATTACAACACTAGTTACCTGCAAAACAAACCCCTATGTGCACAACCTCCCTAGCAGTTACACTACATCTATATATGACCTTGAACAAACGAAGAGATGAGCTCTCTTTTTTTGTATACTAAAGTTTAGATGAGGTTAAACACCAGTGTCCCACTAAGGATAGGTCAGACCCCCTAACTTCTTAGGGGATGTTTGGTACGAGTTTTTTTGCTTGAATGCTGGGAAAGTAGGTGGCGGAAATTTTTTCCCATATTTGGTATGGGAAAAATAAAAAATAATCCAGGAAAATTTTATCCCCATAATTTTATTTTTAACTACATATTCCTAAAAAATAATACTAAATCAACCATGGTTTTTTTCCTATGTACTCGGAATCGTACAACAAAGTTTGGAGACAAAATTGCCCTAATTCAACAGTATATCTATCTCAGGAGATGTGTAAAACCTTGTTCTTTAAACCCTTGTACAACCTTCTTCTTCGACTTCGTCAAGGAAGCCATCCATTCTCCATTATTGTAGATTCAATGAAAATGGTGGACAAACCAAATGTTTTCTCAAAGCTCATTTGTGAAATTAGCATTGACCTCTCATACTCATCATAATTTGCAAGAAAAAAAAAACCATAAGAACATTCCTCATTGAAGATTCTGATGTGTGTTTAAGTAAACCAGGCTAACAAAATTAACTGTGCTTACTTTCAATCTCCCTGAGGTTAAAAATGGCAGAATCAAGCTCTTCCCTATTTGCATCTCTATAAAACTCTGAGACATAGGTAATTTTGTAAAACGAATGTTTAAAACAAATATTCAAACACATCGATAATTTTGTAATTTTAGTCCTGATTCTCACGAATATTTTACAATCAACCAAATATAGCATTATAAAAATAAGTAAAAAATTTGGCCTACCAAATATATTTTCGTAATTTGCCCCGAAAAAAAAAATTCCCACTATGTTTCCGGTAATTTTTTTCGATAAAAAAATATCTCAGTTACCAAACGCCCCTTAAGAAGATTTATATTACCTGTCAACAAAGTCCATACATCTGCCAACGAAATTCGATTATTGTCAGATTGTTAGCTGATAAATGATCATGATTAGTAGACATGTCTACCATGCATCACGGGGAACAAGAAAAGTGATTCGAGAGCGTTGTTTTAAAAATCGGATCGGCCGAGTCGACCCGGGTCTCAGTGACTCGGGGGGTTTTCCGGTCCGAGCGATCATTTAGACTGGTTCTGCAGTCAACTCGGTTTGGACCGGTTGACCCGGGTTAGATCGATTGACCCTCTTTTTCTTTCTTTTTTGTAAATATTTTTTGTTGTTGCTATGAACTCTTGAATTAAATCAATTCATATTTTGTGGTAAATATGATTAAAAAATAAGGTGAAAATAAGAAGGTATTTTGGATTAGTGCAGTTCGTTTATGTAATTTAGTTGTATCTTATAATGATCTAAAGAAGTTAAGTGGGGATAAACACTGATGGTCTCATATCAACGGTAGAAACTTTCTCCTTAGTATATATTTCATGCCTACTATTTGTTATAATGATTTAGTTTATCTGTGTTATGTCAAGGCACAAAAGGTACATTTAGTTTACATTACAATTTTAATCCAATGTTAGGATATGGTCTACAACTAGAAGCCTAGAAATATATAATATTTGCTATCACTGAGAATCAATTTATGTTTTGAAGCTCATTGGAAGTTTTCTTATGTGAATTTTTAATATAAATAATATGTTTATATTTTTTTAACATATGAATAGTAAATCTGGTTGAACCCAGTTAAAGCAGTGAACCAATATCTCGACGGAGTCTATTTCTCATTCAAAGATCATCATTTTTGTTGTGTTTTGATCCAACGACGTGCATTTTTCTAACTCAGCAACAGCCCTTAAACATGTGATGTGAGTGGGGGACCAAGCGTGTAAATTTCTTTACGATGTAATGTGGAAATGGGTTCTTTTTCTGTTTTTCAATACTGAAATGATGATGACATTGAAGGTTGTTGGAAGAAATATTCTCTTTTTCACTTCATTCTTCCTTTTTCTACCATTGCTTCCGCCTTGAATTTCCTGACTTAGATTCTTGGACTGTTAGTTCCTCTTTTAGGCCCCTTTCCTTTTCTGCATAAAAATCAGCCACGCAATCATCCCATGTAAATAAGTTACTTTTTGTTATATTTAATAAATAATGTATTAAGGGTTTCGTATGTCCATAACAATAAAAAACATTTCCCAAAAGAGAGTGCATCAACCCTCATCATATCAGAATCCCATTTAGAGTGCATAAAACGAGTAGATTTTTTTCGTACAATAAAAAGAAGGATATAAAAAAAATAACTATAAAGATAACGTAATGTAAATATATTTCTTTCTTTCATATTTAATAAAGAATATATCAAATGATCGGTGCGAGAACTGAAAATATTTTCATATAAAACATGAAACATATCTTAAGACATTTATATCTAAAGTCACCTAAAATCAAGTAAGTTACTTAATATTTCACCAAAATTTAACATAAAAACAAACAGTTAAATATCTTAAAAAAGAGATTTATCAAATACCCTTTCTTTATCAAATAAACTTTCGTATTACTTTGTGTAGTTGGAAACTGCTTATGAAATTATTTTAAGGGTTTGATCTTTATTTTTTAAAAGATATAAAATGGGATAGGATATTGTTACGATCAAATAATATTAACATCAATATTATTATTATATCTTAACCGTTGATTTTTGTCAATTAACGATCATTATTTATTGCGAATTAATAATTAATGAGTTTAGTTTGTGAAAATAATAACCGTTGATTAGCGAAAATCAACTGTTAAGATATAATAGTAATTTTGGTAGTAACATTATTTAGTAATAACAATATCCTATCCAACATAAAATTTTGTCCTTATAAATTAGAGAAAAAAATTCAAAATAAAAATAATGAAAAAAGAAAAAATGTGATTTTTTTAATTTAAATAAAAAAATATTAGCTTTAAGTATAACACAAATAAACATTTTTTTTCTTATTTTAATCGAACAAATGGTGCGAGCTACGACACGCGCAAGAGAAAGGGGGCAAAAGAAAACTTGTTTCCAACTTCGAAGTAGCGGGTTTATGTTCATCGTCTACCGTTGAACAGAACAAAACCAAATACGAGAGAGAATGAAGATAGTGAGTTACAACGTGAATGGCCTGAGACAGCGCATAGCGCAGTTCGGTTCTCTTCGGAATCTGCTAAATTCATTCGATGCTGACATCATTTGCTTTCAGGTGTTGCCAAATTCACTCTCTGTGTGTGTGTGTGTGTGTGTGTTTCTGAATCATTACATTGACATCTTCAGGAGACAAAACTGAGGAGGCAAGAAGTAACAGCGGATTTGGTGATGGCAGATGGATACGAATCATTCTTTTCGTGCACACGCACCTCCGAGAAGGGCCGAACCGGTTATTCCGGTAAGGTGTTTGTTTTATTGCCTCAACCACAACATCAAGTTCGTTTTGGGCAGCAAAGGTCATCAATTTTAAAAGACATCTTTATAATAATCGTGTGTTCCTTGCTTTGTGTCAGTTGAGAATATAAATTATCATTTGGCGAAAAATTGTGTCAAGATAAACAACTACTTTTGCTGGAGAAGAGTTATTATGCTTTTGACCTAACTGGTTGCTTCTAATGGAAATGAAAGCTTTATACCTTATTCTTAAGCAATAAATTATGTTGAGTGTGCAGGTGTTATTACATTTTGTCGTGTGAAGTCAGCATTTTCGAGTAAGGAAGTGGCCTTGCCCCTGGCAGCAGAGGAAGGTTTCACTGGTCTTATGGGATGCTCTCAAACTAGCAAAGACAATTTTCCTTCCTTCATGGAAGATCTTGAGGAATTTTCAAAAGATGAGCTTCTCAGTGTTGATAGTGAGGGTCGATGCATTGTCACGGATCACAGTCACTTTGGTGAGTGTCCTGTGTATATGCCTATTATCAATATATATCATGTAAAAGGAAACAATTTGAAAGCTTCTCCCATGTTTACTGAGTTCCCATTTTTGCATGATGGAGTGAGGCAACATAAAAGTTTGTGAGTGTGACTAGAAAGAATGATGTATATTTATTTAGGAATTAGTCATCATCCTTAGTGTCTTTTTTTCTTCTTTTAAAAAAACTAAGGTTGTTTTGACATAGTTGTGTTTGCATTTGTCCAGTTCTTTTCAATATATATGGGCCTCGAGCTGGTAATGATGACACAGAGAGGATTCAGTTTAAGCAAAATTTTTACAGGATATTACAGGTATTTAAAATATTTAGATGGTAAGGGAACCAATGAATGATATGACCAAAAATCATTGCTTTGCAGAATTTTTTCCATGCTTCAAACTGGGGCTTTTGTTCTTATGTGGATCTTGGCAGATATCTTATACGTTAGTTGCTAGTGTGTTATAGGGTAACTATAGTAATTATGAGACAAGTTGATACTTTGGAGCCAGAGCAAAGAGATTCACCAAAATTCTCAATCTTGATGTAGTTTGCATTGGTGTGTGATGTCCAATTGTATCATTACTGAAAACTGTTTGTTCATCAGGATAGGTTCAGCGTTTAGGAAACTCTAAAGCTAGTATTATTGTTATTTCTTTTGTGTTTTCCTGTAAATCAGTGTGAGTCAATGAACATAAAATTGTCAAATTCAGGAAATTCTATTTATTTTTCAAAAGTTGGGATATGCATAGTTTATGCTAAGTGCTCATCTTTGGCGCCTCTGTTCTTTTGTTTTGAAGAGCAGAAAATATTCACTTTTATTTTGTTTATCTTGTTCTGTTTGATTGATGTTGATAGTCTCTTTAATAGAAAAGATGGGAGTCTCTCCTGCATCAGGGAAGGAGAATATTTGTTGTTGGTGATCTCAATATCGCACCATTTGCAATTGATCGATGTGATGCAGGACCTGATTTTGACAATAATGAGTGAGCTGTCTACCCAATTTCTGTGAAATATTTTTATTGTCTAATATGCTGATAATAATGAGTGAGTTGTTCTTTTATGACTGAAAGGTCATGGGTTCGAATCTAGGAAATAGCCTCTTTGTAATTATGCAAGGGTAAGGCTGCGTACAAGGATTACCTCCACCTCACACTCTCTAGTCGGGTTTAACGGGGAGTGGTTTTTTTTTTTTAAATGCTGATAATTAGCTTAAGTCTGCTTGATTTCTTGTGTAGGTTTAGAAGATGGTTCAAATCAATATTACTTGTAAATGGAGGCCAATTTTTCGATGTCTTCAGAGCAAAGCATCCTGATAAGTATGGTACTCGAGTTACCTGTTTTGTTTAATATCAAATATTGATGTGCAGTATCCCCTTGGAAATTTAATTCCTGATTCTGTATTGCCTTCACAAAAAGTGGAGAATGTTTTAACTCTCTCGTTTGTGAATTTTTTTTATCTCATCATCTTTTTTTTGGTATAATGTCATATTATTATGGGACTATGTTACTTTCAAATTGAAATCTCCTTTCCAAATTTTTAGATTCAGATTATAAAAATGAATTATGCTTTAGCTTCAATATTACTTTTAGTCTGTATGCTGACACATTTCTTGAGGGAAGCTAGTAAAACAAGGCTTAATAGAGTGGGATATAGATTGACAGACGGTGTGTCTTAGGACGAAATGGAGAAAAACTATTAGCATAGTGGATGGTTAGACCCGTTGTTATTCCTATACTCCAGATTGTCCCTTTTTAGTCCTTTTCCTCTTCATTTCCCCCCTCCCCCCCCTCTTCTTTTCCCCTTCTTTTCCTTTATCTCTTTTCCCCTTCCCCATCTTTTTTTATTTTTATTTATTTTATTTATTTTTTACACCCCTTTTTTACTTTTATTTTTATATATATTATTATTATTATTTTTATTTTTTTTATTTTTATTTTTATCCCTTTGTACCTTTCATTTGGGTTCATCTACCACCGACCCCAATTAGTTTGGGATAAAGGTGTTGTTGATATTGATGTTGATGCTGACACATTTTTGTGTGCATATGGCTAGTATTTTATGCATCATCCTCCATATTTTTCTTTCTTCCTATCTTTTCTTTTCAAATGTTAATATTTATGTTTTCAACATATAGTGGTTAAGTCTTCAATGTTATCAGTATCAATATTGTTTAGTCATATTTGTACATATTGAGATTTTATGCAGAAGGGAAGCATACACCTGTTGGCCGCAAAATACAGGTGCTGAAGTATTTAACTTTGGGAGCAGAATTGACCATATTCTGTGCGCAGGTTCATGCTTACATGAATCAGATGACCTGCAATGCCATAGTTTTATAAGATGCCATGTTAAGGAATGTGACATTTTGACACAGTACAAACGGTGTAAACCTGAAAGCACACTGAGGTAAGATGCAAGCATTGCATGTGGATTATACTGTAAGCTATTTTGTCTATGAATCCTGGATGGATGATATTTTTTTTGTTAGATAATTGGTTATACCATAACTTGCCCGTTTTGGATTATCTCATTTTACATTACACATTTATGGAATTTGCAAAGATCGTCTCTCTACTTTCAGAATTTGTTGTTTTTACAGTTTTTCCTCTGTATTGTTAAATAAACACATATTTGTAATTTTCTTTTCCACTCCTAGTGAGGTTCTTCACCAGTACTGTGTCAAATGGTTCAAGATTTGCGTACATCTATGCTGCATGTCTTTCTGAGGCTAGGATATAACATAAGTTTTAACTTGGACTTTATAATATGCTTAGGGCCCACAGGTGGAAAGGAGGGCGGAGCATCAAATTGGAAGGATCTGATCATGCTCCAGTTTTTACGACTTTGCTAGAAATTCCTGAGGTCTCTCTGCATAGTACTCCCTCCTTATCTGCTAGATATGTTCCCATGGTTCATGGCATACAGCAAACTTTAGGTACATAACATTGTTTCTTCTTTGGATGACAATTTTTGCACATACTATATTAATGTTTATTTGTTTCTGAACCTTTTCTTCCAGTGTCAGTGTTGATGAAAAGACGAGTTTCTGAACAAATGAAATCATGCAAAATGGCCCATGAAGATATTTCAATGGGTAGTACTTGTGAGAGAGTATTAGAACCGGTTGACAAAGCTGGTTCTTCTGCCACAGGTCCCAGTGAATGTCATTTTTCTCCAAGCCAGGGTTCTGAAGGTAGCTTTCTGGAATCAAATGAACTTTCCAAAGGTTCTTCTCAGGAGACTGTTGCTAAATCAGGAAATGAATATTTATATGAAAAACCAATAACCAGGCAATGTAATGAATCCAAGAAAAAAGCTAGAAACAGTCAATGGTCTCAGCTCTCACTTAGGTCATTTTTCCAGAAAAGTACAAATCTTGACAATGGTGTCAATGACTCTTGTGCTAATTACTCAAATAATCAGGCAGAATGCTCACAACCCGACCCTCACTTACACAAGACTCCTGCAGTGTTTGATCATAGTGGCACCAAGCAATATGAGTTGGATACTGATGCCTGCGATCAGGATTTTGCTGAACTAAATGATAGTTCTACAAAGGAGGAAAAGAGTAATGTGGCCTCCCTGGAATGGCAAAGAATACAACAATTGATGCAGAACAGTATACCTCTTTGTAAGGGCCATAAGGAACCTTGTATTGCTCGGGTGGTGAAGAAACAAGGACCTAATTTTGGTCGCAGATTCTATGTTTGTGCTCGTGCTGAGGTAATCTTTTCTATTGAGTGGTTTTGTGCATTGTGTTTCCAATTCTTTGAAAATTATTCTCATGCACTACACTATGATTCTTCTGAGGACATGGCCCATCTTCTCATATCCAAAAATATTGAACCTTGCAACTATGAGGGTGGCGAAATTCATAGTTTGAACTTAATATACTTGGCTATCTTTTTTATTTGGTGCGCATATACTATGTCCATCAAGCATTTCTTACTTTCATAAAAAGGTTATGAAGTCCATTAGGGTGCATTATCTTTTAACCCTTAGAAAGTGGGCTAAATACATAATAGTCTTTACATCAATTTTGCTCTAGTTGCTCTTCACAGGAATTTAGTCACTTGATAAAATTAGAGCAATGTCACACCACTAATTTTCTCATTAGGGCAACTTTGTTCTCTCTAGTTCCAATTAGAGCGATGTTGCTCATTTAGTTATTTGATCAAAGCAATTAAGGGCAATACTTATATAGTTAATTCTGTTTGCAAGGGTTAACAGAGGTGTTGAGTAAAGCAGTTAACGACTCTAGTTTTTCTAATTGTTTGGTACATTATTAACTACAGCAGTTAGCTTTGCTCAAGTTAGTGAAACATAGTATATAGATTAATTATAGATTAATTATTTTCTCAAATAATTAGATGGAACCACTGTTCTAATAGAAACTACTGGGACTAGAAAAGACTATAAGTGCAATGGAGCTATATATTCTATTTATATAGGGTGAGCTGTGAGCATCTGTTGACACTGTTATGAGAAGAGTAAAACCTTATTTTAATCCCTAAAAGATAAATTTTATCAATTTAGTCCCTTTAAACTGAAAATCCCCCAAAATTTCATCCCTCGATCCATTTAAGGATTAACGGTGTTAGATTCTAACTTGCGTTCACCTTTACCAATCACCCATTTTGGGATTAAGGATTACTGCAGTGGGAGATGAATTGTTGG
The DNA here is from genome assembly GCF_033153095.1 of Gastrolobium bilobum. NCBI lineage: Eukaryota > Viridiplantae > Streptophyta > Magnoliopsida > Fabales > Fabaceae > Gastrolobium > Gastrolobium bilobum. The sequence continues at coordinate 167,874 of NW_026896380.1, read as the reverse complement.
TTCATCCATGTCACCTGCAATGACATGGCATTGATTACCTCAATGCCATTGTCAATGGAATCTAATTCTGCAACCTCTTGTCTCCACCTGATTCCCCAAACACTTTAAGAAATTATTCACCTTTGATTTTAGAAAGTCAGTTACAGCAGCCATTCCACCCAGATCATGGTCGATCACGTCACCTGAGTTTGAAAACACCTTCTAGATTAGATGGTCTCACTCACCTATTCATTAAAGTTTGAACGCACCATTGTATCTGTGATGAGTTTAGAGTGTCCATAAGGTTGAGGATTGCAAAAATGAATGCTAGATGCCCCCAATTGTCACTTTAGTATGGACTCTGATGATGCTTTAGAATGGGAATTTGATGGGGAGGAGAATGTAAATAGATCAGTTAAAAAGTAACCTTTGACAAAGAGAAAGAAAATGTCAGGCTATTGATGCCCAAAGGGAAGATTCAAGGAGTGATGGAGAAGGAGGTTTACCTGGTTTATGTGATGCAAAATATTGTAGTGATTTTAATGTAAAAATTCCCTTTGATCCAATTCCAATTGAATAAGTGTGCTTTGGTTTGTTTTGTCATTGAAAAGATGTGGGGTGCTGATGGGAAACCATGGCTCACTGCTCAGGGGTTGAGGGAGGCTCATGGGTTCTGCTGATATGTGTGGGTGGGGGAAAAGGCTGGAAGTGAAAGGTGGGGTAAGGAGAAGACTAGGGATAATTGTGAAAGTAGGCTGGTTGATTAGAAGCTTACACCTTTAATCTTTAAACGGATGGAGGGATGAAAAGATTGAGAAATTTAAGTTTTAGAGACTAAATTTTTGAAAGAGCATAACTTTTGGGGACCAAAATAAGGTTTTACTCTTGTTAGAAATATATAAAACCATTAATGTAGCCTCATCCAATAGTTTAAGTTTTTGGGTTGAATTGGTTCTTTATATGGTATCAAAGCTTCGGTATCCCGGTTTCGATCCTTACCTTCCCTCATTTTCTTTGTGGAATTTCTTAGCATAGGTAGGCTGGACCTGATGCATCATCCACTTTTCAAGCCCAATGGGTGGCTCTCTTGTGAGGGAGCGTGTTAGATATATAATTATATATAAAACCATTAATGTAGCTTCACCCAGTAGCTTAAGCTTTTGGGTTTAATTGGTTTTTTACAACTCTTATAAGGAGTAGCACACTTGCACCACCTCATAACTTACTAGAAAAGTAATAAGCCGCTTATCACTTAAGGGAGGGATTGGGTTCTAATGAGCTATCTTTGAGCATGTCATGTGTCCGCCTTGAGTTATAATATAGTCATAGCTGCTGGTGGGTTAAATCATATTCTGTTTGAAACCTTGTCTCTTTTTGGTCTGTCATTTCATAATTTGTTTATCACCCCGTGCAGTAGGCGGTGAATATTAACATGTTTTTCTCCTTACAGGGACCTGCATCTAATCCTGAAGCAAACTGTGGTTACTTTAAATGGGCTGCTTCGAAATCGTCGAAATCTAGAAATAAATAATGGTGGCGAATGACATTTTAATCAAAGCATGACTCATTGTCCACTTCATCCATGTTCCTTGTATAGTGACAACCTGGAGCTGACATCCCAGTTTTGCATGATTCTAAAAGTTACTAACTTCCTTTTTGAAGGAACTGCCTCTCGTAATCTTTTTGTCCCCCCTTTTGACTACATCCTTGTAGCTTCTTGCTACAATCGTCGATATTCTGAGTTACAGGCATAATCACCTGTTGCCTCCGTGTAAGTAAATTAGTATCATGTTTCTCCACAGAGGAGAATAATTAAGGGGTAGGCTCGAGGAATTGGTTAAACAATTAGTCCTGGTGTAAATGATCCATCTCAGCATCTGACCTGGTTGGATCCTATCAGTCTACCACTCTCCAACACCAAATTGAGTCGACTTGGCAACCATTCCGGCATTTATTTACTGAAGTTTCTGTTTAACATCATTACCAGCAACATGTTTGCTCTGAAAAGTGTTCCATCAAGATAAGTGTGAGTTCTACTTGAATGCAAGCTCAAGTTCCACCCTTACCTTATTTTCTTTCTGCTAAAAGCTTTAATACCATAAGGGGAAAATGGCCACTGGAAGTGGCAGAATTTTGTCAATTATCAGGGTCTGCATGCACAGATGAATAACGCAGTCATATTATCGTGGTACACTTTCTTTTATTTCGGTTTTAGTATTAATAATGTTTGGGTATCTTTGAACTCAGTTCCTCATTAGCGTATGATTTTGGGTTTGGACGGGTTTTATTTGCTGATAAGGAAAACTCATTATTGAGAAAAATAGCATTTTAAGTGTTTAGTAGTCTTGGGCATTCAATTTTAAATTTTTTTAAAGTTTTATCTGATTTTGTATATATAGCTAGAAAATAAACATATTTACATATGTTATCAAAAAAAAAAAAAAACATATTTACATATAATTTTGTATACTATGTAATTTACGAATTTTTAATAACAATAACAATTAATATTGTGTGTTTATTTGACAACATAAACAATAATGTGTTAATGAGTAATTATATATATATATAGTTAGTTAGTTAGTTATAAATTATTTTGAAATTAGAAAGGATGAATGAATTGATAATTTTTTTTTAAAAAAAAAAAGCATTATACTTAGCGACTAATAAAAAGAAATGGTCAGGTTTGTTACTAGGCATATTAGATTTCTGTAGATACAAAAGGGTATTTATATAAAATGGATATTTTATTTGAATAATAGGTGGAGTTTATGGTTATCTCATCAATGTAATAAACATGGACATTGTTCATCGATTCTGTTGGATCAGATGACTCGAAAATATTAATTAAATGAAATAAATTGGTTTTCTTGCCTTTGCCATACGAGGTTATTTCTATTTCTACCACCCTCTTATCGATGAGAAAAATGTGTGTCATTTTAAAGGATGTAAAGTTGTATCATTTTAAGAGAGAGAAAGAGATAGATACAGGAGGAGAGAAGGTTGACAAAAAAATAAAGGTGTGAGTCTATCTCTTTGTGAGAGTGAAATGATATAAGTTATGTCATTTAAAAGGATAAATATTTTTCCCTTCATCAATAGCCAAATACTTCTTAGATGGCCATACCTGGATGATAAGACAACAAATTTGAAAAAAAGGCATCATATATTTTTTAAGAGAGTTGTGAGCTTTCTTCTTCGTGGAGGTCATGGTGTGGTCGAAGGAAAAAACCCACAATTGTTGTTCTCTCTTTTGTTTGTGTCATTGCGACAGGCAATTCAATAGCAGACTCTCACATGCCATTATGACGTGTAGAGGTGTGTATGGAGCGGTTTATAATCGGTTTTGCCAAAAACTAAACCGAACCAGTTTTAAATGGTTTGGTTCTAAAATTGAATCAATTTTCTTTTTTTTAAATCAGTTTTTAATTTTCCAAATCAGTTTGAAACCGGTTCCAAAATCGATTTGAAACTGGTTCCAAAATCGGTTTGAAACCGGCTTCAAAATCGATTTGAAACTGGTTCCAAAATCGGTTTGAAACCGGCTTCAAAATCGGTTTATGGTTCATAACCGGTTTTGATTTAAAATCGATTTTAAACCGGTTTTAATTCAAAACCGGTTTTCAACCGGTTTTAATTCAAAATCGGTTTTAAATCAAAACCGGTTATGAATCATAAACCGGTTATTAAGAAGTTCAAAATCGGTTTTTGATGAATTGTGCTATTTTTATAAGTAATTGTTTGTTTCTCCCCGTTATAGGTAGTTGACCAACTATTTCTTGCAAGAGTCTTCATTGTTTTGGAACTCTCTGGACAAAATGATTTTTATAGAAATTGTTTCACGATGTTTTGAGAGTGATTGGTAGAAGAATAGTTGAATTATTTTAAATTATAAAAAAAAAATTGCTCTTTGTTCTCTCAAGATTTATGTTAATAAGAGTTTCATTTGAACTGATGGAGAAAGATATAGGTAGGGGTGTTCAAATATCCAAAAGAATCAAACCAATCCTAAACCAAATTGCTCCATAATTTAAAAATCGTTATTTTTAAAATGGTTTCATATGAAACTATATTTTATTTTATAAATTGGTTTTACTAAACCATAAAAATAATTGGTTATCCATGGTTATTCATAACCAAGCTGCTCTACAATTAAAGAACAAATAAATAAATTCGTTGTGAGTTTTCCTTTTAATGGCGCTGATTGATCATCTTAAACATCTCAGAGACGTTAAGCCAATTGATTAATTTCGTTGCTATTTTCGTTATGATTTTTTAGCTCATCTTTGTCTATTCAAAGCCTTCGCCTTGTCAAGTTGTGAGTTTATCTGGAGGTCTGTATGTAATTTTTTTGAGAAAAAAGTTGTTACGTTGCATAAGAAATGCTTTATGAGGATGAGAGCTTTCGATTTATGTATAATACTTTTTTAAATAAATATTTTCTACTTAAGCTGCTTAATTTTTCTGCTAATTTATTGTTTTGAAGTTCGAGTCAATTGACTAATATAATAGGTATGATAAAAGATAATACTTATTTGTTCTTTAATTGTACAACAGTTTGGTTATGGATAATCATGGATAACCAAATATTTTTATAGTTTGGTAAATAACCAATTTATAAAATAAAATGCAGTTTCATATGAAATCAATTTTTAAAAATAACCGGTTTTTAAAATATGGAGCAGTTTGGTTATGGATTGGTTTGGTTTTTTTGGACATTTTGAACATCCCTAATGACGTGCAGAGGTCGAATAGAACTAGATCTGCACTTACTCCATCTGAATCTCTGATTAATTATTATTTTTGTTTTTGGGAAAACTCTGATTAATTATTTTGCATCTAGCTATATACTGGTAATTTTTTGTTAGGAATATTCTTTTCAAGTTAAACTCGGTAATCTGCACTAAATCAACTCATATTTTTTAACAGTTGGTTTGATTTGGGTTTAAAAATGGAGAATGTCATATTTATTATTATTTTAGCCTTATCATTCTTACTATCTGTTTAATTATCATTGAATCAATTTAAAATTAACGGCTGTTAAATTTTTTTCTTTTTCAATCTGATAACAAAATAAGTAGTAAGAGTGGTAAAGCTAAAATGGTAATAGATATAACTGCCCCTTAAAAAAAGTTACAAAATCAAACTAAACCAAATTAATTTTGATTGGTTTATTTTCTTAAAACTGATTTAACCATTAACTTTTTTTTTTCTTTTACACAAGGAGGGATAAAGCTCAATGCCTAAGGGGTATAATGGATTAGGATTTTAAAAGATAATTTTTGAGATAAAAAATCTTATAAATTTAAAAGACTATTTAGAATTGGAGAAATTTTAAAGACTTTTTTTACAATCAAGATTTCATATGATTGGATTTTAAAGGATTTTAATAGAATTTATAAGATTTAAAAGGACAATATGGATTTATAAAATTTTAAGAAATCATACGAATTTTTAACAAATATTCAAAATTACAAGAGTCAATAGAAAAATAACAAAGAAATGCAATGATATTAATAAAAAAAATTAAAACCTAATATAATTTTCTCACTCAGTAAAACATAATACAATTTTTAACAAACATTTCAACTTTACTAAGCAACAGCTCTTCACATATCTAAAGCTATACTAGTCCTCCATGCATTAGCATTTTCTCGTTTATGCTCTTGGGTTTGAACAATGGATTGAAAATTATCTTTTTCATTTAGTATCAGAGCTATGCATATATGATTATAAGACCCAATTTTTTTATTTATTAAAATAATTTTAAATTTGCATATAGAACCTAAAGTTCATGATAAAATTTTGTTTGAAATTTTTTGTAATTGATCTTAGAAATCTTGGGATTTTTATTCTACGTGAAAAGAGTTTTCTAACCATATATCATATGCATGTTTTCATTGAGTATTCTAAGAAAATTTTAAATCTAAATTTTTGGGTTTTATTATATGAAAGTTTAGAAAATTTTACAAATTATTTCAATCGATACATTGAAACCTTAAATTGCATTAGGGTTTTTGAAAAGCAAGTTTTTAGTTATCTGTTGACAGAAAAATTGTTTGAAATCGTTTCCTATAACGAAGGAATTTCGTTCATGAATGTATTTTTACGAAATATAGAGTGTATATTGTGAAAGTTTCAATCTTTCTTTAAATTGATCTTGTTTCATTCATGTAAAACAAAAATTGATTTGAGGATTTTAGTTCCCCTATTGTTTTCCCATTGTTTAATGGTCTTTTTAATACAAAAATTATACCTTTTTGTGTCAAGAAAATCATGACCCATAGCTTGAAAAATTATTTTAAAACTTCAAAAAATTCTAAAAACTCCGTTGTTTTTAAAATGGATTATATTAGAATCTTGTTGGTTTGTTGTTTCTAGGTTGTTTTGTGATGAAAATTGCTCAAAAATCTGCTGTTTTTTAGCTTTGACGAAGCTTTTACGGCGAAACCAGGTTTCGAGCGGGTCCACCCGCCAAAAGAAGAAGACAATGCAATAGAGAAATATCAAGAAATCCTAGGGGGTTAGGGTGAGATTATGAGAGAGATATCCTATTTATATTTCTTACTGAAAAGTCTCATGAAATCCACACCAATAGAAAATCCATTAAAATTGTCAGATTTTCGAATATCATAATATTGTTTTTCTTTGTTTAAAATTCTAATTGAATATCAATAGATTTGGATGGACTCTAAAATAATCTTATAAAATTCTAATCGAATAAATACAACGTGCCTTATTTTCAATCCTTTAAAATCTTAATTGAATACCAATGCATTTTTTTGTCCAAAAATAATCCATTAAAATCTTTTGAAATCTGAATCCAATACACCCCCTTTAAGAAACTAAAGTATGACAAACTTGAAGTCACCTACAATCCTGCTGAAGCAAATTAGTAAGAGGAAGGAGTGATTCCTGAAATTTGATGTCTCTGTTTGGTTGATACTGCATGTTGAGCTAGCTAATAGGCACTTTTGTTTTTATCACTGATCACATGGTTAGTACGAATGGTCCAGGTGTTCTGCAAAAGGTGTCTTAACTCTTTGTTATTATACGCAATTCCTATTGCAGATGGTTAACGATACTAATTGCTAAGTATAGAAAGAGCAAGTATGGCATCACCTTCAACCACCAAGTTTTTATTTCTAGTTGCCAAGCAAGCTTCATACCATTGTATTTACCCCAAATTTCAGCATCCAAGGGGATACAATATCCAATATTGGCGGAGAAACCACCAAGCCATTCAATCTTCCCTTGCTTTTCGAAGAAGACCCCCATCTCCAACAATAGGGTTGTGTGTGGGTCAGGTCGGGTCAGGTTTTTGTCCGACTCGACCCAACTTGGTTTTTATAGGTAAGGTATTTTGACCCGACCCGCTTTAATTTGATCCAAGTCAGATCTGACTTGGTTTGGATTTTGTTGAACTAGTTCAGAACTGGATAGGATCTGACCTGACTTGGTTTCTGAAGTGGGTCTGACTTGGTTTCTGAAGTGGGTCAAATCTGACCTGACCTGTTTTTGACTTGGTTTCCTCACAAAATTTTGTCGAAATTTCTACATTGCAAATGACGAGAATTTCGTCACAAATTATTTTTTCGTCGGAATACTTTTTGTCGAAAAGCAACGAAATATTTTCTCTAATGAAAATTTTTTCAAAAAGAAATTTTCTATCGAAATGTAGTTTCCGTCAAAAGTTTTGACGAAAATGATTTCTTCCATCAAATGTTTTAAACGAAAAAAAAATTCTATCAAAAGTTTTGACGGAGTTTTTTTCGTTCAAAATTTCGATGGGAATGTGTTCTGACGAAAATTTCAACGGAAATTGTTTCGAGAAAAATGTTTCATTTGAAACTTTCGACGAAATTTAGATTCTCTAAAGAATTTTGACAGAATATTTTTTCTGTCAAAATTTTTTATCGAATTGTTTTTTTACAGAAATGTGTTTCGTAGAAATTTTTGATGGAAATATTTTTTATCAAAAAACTTGACGAAAATATTTAGTTGAAAATTTTCGATGGAAATGTGTTATGCTAAAAATTTGACGAAATTTTTTTTTTGCCAATAAGTTTAACGAAAATTTTTCCGTCGAAAACTTTCGCCGAAATTTGAAATTTGTAAAGAATTTTGATGAAATTTTTTTCCGTCAATTTTTTTTTATGGAAATGTGTTTTGTCCAAATTTTCGATGGAAATTGTTTTGAGGGAAATGTTTCATTCGAAACTTTCGATGAAATTTAGATTCTCTAAAGAATTTTGACAGAATATTTTTTTCGTCAAAATTTTTATCGAAATTTTTTTTTGTCAAAAAATTTTACGAAATTATTTTACAGAAATGTGTTCCTTTGAAAGTTTTGATGGAAATATTTTTTTATCAAAAAACTTGACAAAATATTTAGTCGAAAATTTTCGATAGAAATGTGTTTCGCTAAAAATTTCGACGAAATTTTTTTTTGTCAAAAAGTTTAATGAAAATGTTTCCGTCGAAAAATTCGCCGAAATTCGAAATCTGTAAGGAATTTTGATGAAATTTTTTTCCATCAAAAAATTTCGATTGAAATTTGTTTCGTCGAAATTTTTGATGAATATATTTTTTTGTGAAATATTTTGATGAAATTTAGATTCCGTAAAAAATTTTGACAAAAAAAATATTTCGTGTAAAATTTTTTATGGATATATTTTTCGTAAAAAATTTTGACGTAACTGTTTTACGTAAAAACTTTTCTTTTAATGTAATTGTGATTTTATTTTTTTTCACATAATGCGTATGGGTCAAGTTTTGGGTCAATGGGTCAATATTAAAACAAGTCAGGTCTAAGACTGACCCAAATAAAAGTAAGTCAGTATTTAAACCAGTTCAAAATATAGGTATTTATGGGTCGTTCAAGGGCAGGGCAAGTGAACCAATTTTTTTGCACACCCCTACCCATCAACTTTATGCAAACAATTTCAAACACCATCAAAACTCAATTTTTCCCAGACCGATTCTAGAGGAAGCCATTGGGTGCTATCACACTTTTGCGATATGGTCTTACATGGGGAAGTGCAAAATGTCCAAAAGAACCAATCTGATCCATAACCAAACTGCTCCACATCTTAAAAACCGATTATTTTTAAAAATTGGTTTCATATGGAACTGCATTTTATTTTATAAACTGGTTATTTACCAAACCATAAAATTAATTGGTTATCCATTACTTAATCACTTTATTACTTGTACGACCGGCATACTTGCTCTGTTCGTAACAAGTTTTTGGCGCCGTTGTCGGGGACTAAAAATCAACAATAGTAGTATCTGTGGAGTTTAAGATTAGACATTTTTTTTTATTTCTACCCTTACTGATTTTATTTTTTAAAAAAAACTAATAATTCTGGTTTATGCGAGGTACAGTTGATCTAAACGATTTGCTCTACGAACCGGAAATTGAAAAGATAGCAAGGGAGAATATAAGGCTAACTAAGGAGCGAAAAGAAAAAGAAAGAGTGAATCAGTCACTCTTCTAAGAAGGAACATCAACTATGGCTGAAGAAATACCACATGAGGATACCATGGAGCAATTCCTCAACCCATCATTTGCACCTGTCTCTTCTGCAATCATCATTCCACCAATCCAGGCCAACAACTTTGAAGTTCATTCGTCCTTCTTGCAGTTGTTCCAGAATAATCAATTTTCAGGGGAGGACGACTATGATCCCAATCTTCATGTGTCGGGATTTTTGGGTCTATACCGGCTTCACAAGCATAATGGAGTTAGCACTGTTGCTATTCGTTTGATTCTGTTTCCTTTTACATTGAAAGGAAGAGCAAAAGAATGGCTAAGGAATGAACCGGAAGGGAGCATCACTTCATGGGATGACTTGGTGGTTAAATTTAGAAAGAAGTTCTTTACTCTTTCTAAATTCATGCAGAAGACGCGAGAGATTGATCATTTCTCTCAACATGATGGTGAATCGTTTGGCGCAGCTTGGAGGAGATTCAAAGGCTTATTGATCGCTTGCCTACAATATGTTCTTCAAGCAGGAGATAAAGTAAGGCTCTTCTACCATGATATATGCCCTGCTGATAGAAAATTCCTGAATGCGGCTGCTAATGGATCATTAGTTAACAAAGCTCCAGCTGCATCTCTACAACTCATTGAAGAATTAGCTGCTGAAGAGAATGAGGATATACCCAGCTCCAAAATAGGCATTCTACAAGTGGATAGACTTGACATCTTGATGACTGGTCAACAAAGTTTGAAGAAGCAGATGGAATCTCTCACAAAGATAGTTGCTAAGAATCAAATCTTTACCATCAATGCTGAGGAACCAGTAGTATGTGACATATGTGCTGAAGGACATTTGATTGTGATATGCCCGTTAGCTCAAACTTCAAAAGTCAACTATATGGGAAACCCACAAAGGAACAACTACCAAGGTAATAACAACAGGGGTTGGAGGAATAACTCGGGCCTCTCTTACAATCCACAACCATAACAGCCACAACATCTTGTTCCATCTAGCTCATATTTAGCTCTAGAGAAATTGGTGGAAACCATGGCTTCAACTTCCAATGCTTTCATTCAAGAGACAAGATCGAACTTTAAGACTCAAGAGGCATCGATCAAGAATCAGAGGCTTCAATCCGAAATCTTGAAACTCAAATTGGGCAATTGGTCAAGCAATTGAATGAAAGAACTCCGGGGACAATGCCTAGTGATACTGTGGTTAATCCAAGAGAGTACTGTAATGCAATCATCACTCGGAGTGGGAAAGTGATTGAACCTCAAGATAAGCCAGCCAAGGTAGACAAAGAAGTGCCAAAGGAGGAGGAGACAAACGAGGAAGATGCTAAGAAAGAAAAGACTCCTAATTATGATGAAATAACCTACTTTGGAGGAGCAATTAATCGTGATAAGAGGGCTGCAGAGAATCTTCCAAAAGGATTTAGTCAACCAAATCCTTATGAAAAAGCTCCATACCCTCTTCGGCAAAAGTAGGACAAAGAGAAGCAGCAATACTCGAAGTTCATGGAAATGTTTAAAAAGTTGCAAATTAACATTCCATTCTCTGAAGCTTTTGAGAACATGCCTCTTTATGCTAAATTCATGAAGGGTCTCTTGTCAAATAAACATAAGCTTAGAGAGATGGAAACGGTAGCTTTAATTGGGGAGAGTAGTGTTGTGATCAAAAAAGGATTGCCATCTAAAGTCAAAGACCCTGGGAGATTCAGTATCCCCTGTACGATCGAGAATGTTAAAGTAGGAAGAACTCTATATGATCTGGGAGCTAATGTCAACTTGATGCCTCTTTCTTTTGCTCAATCTTTGGGGATTATGAAGATGAAATCTACCTTGATGTCTCTCCAGTTTGATGATCGATCCATCAAGATGCCAGAAGGAGTGCTAGAAGATGTCCTTGTAAAGGTAAATGATTATATATTTCTAGCTGATTTTATTGTGCTTAATATGGAGGAAGATGACAACATGTCTCTCATCTTGGGGAGACCAATTTTAGCAACTGCTATGACATTGATTGATATGGAAAAAGGACAGATAATCTTTAGAGTTAATGGTGGTGAATTCAAGATGAATTTTTTTGAGGCCATGAAGCATCCTGAAGACAAAAAAAACTACTTTCAGATCGATGTAATAGAAGATGCAGTCTTAGAGAAGATCCTTGAAGAAGAAAATCCTCCCACTATTGAAATCAGTTTGCAGACATTTTTCACTCTTCAAAGCTACTGAATGATGATCAACTAATTAAGGTAGTTAAAGCCATCGATTCAACTGAAGTTTCAAATGCACGAAAAAAAGAGCTAGTTGAATTGACCAGGAAACCTGAAGTTCAAGTTTACTGCATTGTTGAAAAGAAGGTTGAGGAAGGAAACAAGAAGAAAATCCATCAGGAGTATGAGGAACGCAAGCTAAAAGTTAAGATGGAAAAATCCAAGAGAAAAGGAAAGCATGTGAAGACTAAATTTAGAGCTCCTGAGGCCACTTCTTATCCAACTGCGCATGAGTATTATGGAAGGACACAATATTGGATGAAGAATACTGGTTCATCAATGGTAGCATGCTTTCAACCACCATAATCACACCATAATCACAAGGATCAAGAAGACTGGTTCATCAATGGACACGATATGCATGAATTCAGAATTAGTTAGTGGGGAAAATTGGGGATCTCTAGGAGTTGAGGTCTCTTAGGATTTATTTTTAGCATTTTATCTTTGTATTAGTGTATGTAAAAAGAGACAATGCCTCCATTGTTAATGAAATCAGTGATATATTTTTTTGGATTCCATCAGTATCTCTCTAATCTGTCAAAAATTACCATTCACAAAGCTAATATTCTTTGTTAGCCAACTAATTGGAGCTTGTTCAGCAAAGAAAAAGGATGGAGCATGCTGGAAAGTGGGATCATTCCAAATCTTTGCAACTTTTGGACGGTCCCTGCAGGCAAGAAGCACTGTCTCCACTTTATCATTGCAAAAGTGGCACCTATCCAACCCTTGACCCCACAAAGCCGTTCTATTTATGGTCAATAATCTCCTATTAGCCATTATCCAAATCTGGAATTTGATTTTTTCATTCCTTTTCACTTCCAAATTTCCCCCCAAGTAAAATCAGAGGTGAGGAGATTGACCTTCATAATATTTGCATAGGCATGTTTCACCAAAGAGTGTGAAGGATTCAGTTCCATCCAAACTAATTTACTATTATTAGCCTCAGCTGAAAGAGAAGGTATTAGAGTAATTAGATTTATCACCTTTAGATCAAAAAACCCATGTAAGAGCTTTAAGTTCCAGTTACCAAACAAGGGATCGATACAATCAGCCACAAAGTCTTCCAAAAAGAACGAGTGAAGAGGGATAATAGAAGCTGCAAGTGGATTTAGAGGAAAACCATTCCATTTGTCCAGCTGAAAATTGACATTATTCCCATAGCTAATCTCCCAGGTTAGACCCTTAATCATGTTTGGTCAAATTTTGTAGAGATTCTTCCAAAGAGGAAAGGCATAGACCTTGCACACAGGCTGGCAAGAGAGTTTCCTCCTCATCGTCCTCTGATACTTGGCTATGAGGACTTACAAACTAAATTGGGAAAGAGAGTTAACAATTGACCAAGCCATCTTATGCATAAATGCCTCATTATGTATTTTGAGATTACGAATACTGAGCCCACCAAAACATCTAGGCTTACATATTTGCTCCCAGGAAACAAGATAAGCTTTCCTATTCTGATCTGTATCACCTCAAATGAAACGTATCTGCTCTGGATTTTCACAATATCATCACATATACCAAGAGGGAGGAGGTTGTTCTGCATGTGCAACACAAGGATAAAGGAGAAAATGATTTGGCCAAAATCACTCTGCCAACCATCAAGAGATTTTGCTTATCCAAGCCATTTAACTTGTTATGAACTCCATCCAGAATATCACTGTATAGACTTTTGTTGACTCTTCTGTGCTTCATCATAGTCCCTAGGTGTCTTCCTAGATTCTTGGTTGGAGCAAAGCCATAAATCTTAACAATATCAACAACAAGGTCATCTTTAATGTTCTTTGAAAAGAAAATGTTAATTTTCAGATTGTGCACCTTTTGACCAAATATATACCAAATAAATTCAAGCAATCCCTAAAAGTGGTGATCTGATTTTCAAATGCTTCTACAAAAAGCATTAAATCATCTGCAAAGAGAAGGTGAGAGATTCTAGGGGCCCCTTTACTTGCTCTCACTGGAAGTCAGTCTTTGTTCTTCACAGCATTAGCAATAATATAAGAGAGGTTCTCTATACACTGGACGAAAATGTAAGGAGATATGGGATCTCCCTATCTTAATCCTCCATTAGGCTTGACAGGTCCAGCTCTGGCTACATTCCATAAGATTTCCAACTGAATGGAGAAGATATAGTTCATAATTAAATTTATTAGATCAAGAGGGAGATTAATCTCTTCCAAGATATTTCTAATAAAGTTCCAAGAGATTCGGTCATAGGCTTTTTCTATGTATATCTTAATAGGTAGGAAGCCTCTTTTTCCCTCATCCTTCTCATAGAGTGCACCATTTCTTGGGAAATAACAATGTTATCTTGTATATGCCTCCTTAGGACAAAGCTTACCTGGTGGGGAAAAATAAGTTTTTTCAGAATACGCTTGAGTTGACAATGATCTTGCTAATTCCCTTATAAAAAACAAAACATGGAGCATTAGGTCTAAATTGAGCGATCTTCTCTGGCTTGTTTACCTTGGGGAAGAGCACCAACATAGTTATGTTAATTGTACTCATATATGAGGAAGACCTCCAATAGAACTTTGCAGCTTCAATGGCTTGTTTCCAAATAACCTCCCAACTCTTTTGAAAAAAAAAAAGGCTGGAAAACCATCAAGCCTAGAAGAAGCCTTAAGAACTCCCATTTTGAAGAAAGCATTTTTGGAAATAGGGCCAGCCATATAGTCCATATCTTTTTTTATCCAGCTTCGGGGAGCTGGATTTGGTGAAGTACCATGGTCTGATGGGATGCTCTTCTGAAGAAGAAAATATTGATAGAATGAAAGAATCAAGTTAATAAGGTTGTCCTCCTCTCTAACAAAAAGTTCGACCTTATTTTTTGGCTCTATGATCTTGTTTTTGGCTCTTATGGTTGTACTAATATGATATATCTTAGTGTTCCTATCCCCATCTGAAATCCATTTGCATTTAGCCTTTTGAAACCACAAGTTTTCTTCCTCTTCCATCACAATATTGATTTCCTCTTAAACTTCTTGATCTAAGGAAAGAATAGTATTGTCAGGCAGCCCCCCTATTATTTTGTTGGATCTCATTTATCTTATTTAGCAGTCTGTATTTCTTCTCATGAATGTTCCCAAAAACAAACTTATTCCAATCCTTGAGAGGGTTGACAAGGTTAGAGAGGCTTCAATTTTATTTATCATTGGAGTTCCACGCAACTTTCAAAAAGGATGGGAACTTCTCATGATCCTTCCATGTATCCAGAAACCCAAAAAGATCGCTTAAACCAAGACAAAGGAGAATATAATTATGGTCAGAATTTAGCCAAGGAAGCACTCTGACACTGGCTTCCATAATAAGAGTCCTCCAGGAGGCATTGACACAAATCCTATCTAATCTTTGGTACAATCTATCAATGTACAAGCACTAAGCACCTCTCCAAGTGTATTTAGCACCACTGAGCCCAGATTGATCATATGATAGTCATCTAAAACTTCTACAAAATTTAGACACTTGGCAATATTAACAAAAGTGCCACCTTTTTTTCTCTTTGGGAGATATTATCTCATTAAAATCTCCCATCATGACCCACGGTATATTCACAGCACCACTGATTCTTCTAAGGTCTCCCCACAAGAAATTTTGGATATCCTCTCTAAGGTTGGCATAAAGTACAATTAGAAGGAATTTAATACCAAACTTGTAAGTACAGCTGTTGGGTGGTTTGCTGATGGTGGAAAAAGACAAGTTCCAATGGGGGACGTTCTTCTGTTCTAAACAGAACACAGATTTGTTCCCTTACTTCCAACCCAAGTGCGCAAGTGCACGCATCAAGTAATAAAGGGTGTATTAAGGCCCAGATTATCGTTCCCACGAGGATAGAATCATAATTATTGTCTTACACTATTTTATAAAGAATGAAAATGAGAAGAAAAGTTAGTAAATGAACTGTCTGGTCAAATGTTCCCTACTGTCTTGACAACATTCCTCAGGAACAGTAGGTTTAATCTGATGACAAACAATTACTCGTTGTGTTATGTATGTGATCATTCCTGTTTAAAAGAAGGTGAGATAGTAATCATTGGAGTTTGATAAATACAATATTAAATAAAGTAAAAAAAACTACTAAAACAAAAATAACTATAATCAAGAGACAACATGATGGTGGTTTTAAAACAGTTTAACAGAAGGATCGGATTCACTGCTCCACTCTTAAATAGTTGTTTTCTCTGCTCAAGACCTAGCACTTTTTGACTTTGTCCCAGTTTCTTATCTGCCAACTCTGATTCCTCAGCTCATGGACTAGATGACTCACAAGTTTCCATATTCCTATGCCTCCCTTGACTCCCACAGGTACTTAGTACAGAACCTTAAAAATGGACGAGTTGACCCCTTATTCCTAAGGTGACCGTAGTGTTTTTGCCATGACACTACCTTCCCCAAATGGCTAAGCTGTCGAAATCCCTTCCTTAAGGAAGTTCCTTTCTCAGTATGTGTTCAATTTCCATTGATACACAATGAATATAGCTTACTTAGTCAAAGAAATCCAAAAAGCTTCAGTCAAGAGTTTCGAAAATAGTTCTTTAAGAGTTTTACAGTTTACCCGTTCCACAGATAGTTCAGCTCATGGCTGATAGTTTAAACAAAATTATTCCAAACTGAAATCCCATAGACCCGAGATTCAGTTAAGAGATAACGAATGGAACAAAGAGAAAAATACTTATATTAAATTGAAAGACAGTTACAAAGAAACAGAAAATGGAGAAGGATGGTTTGATGCTCGTGAGGAGTCTTAGGGGTTGATACAGAGAAGAGAAGAAGGGTTGTCAATTGATTACAGTTACAACTTAAAATAAAACTAAGCTACTAACTACTACTACTAAGTGATCTCTTCCTTTTGGACTTCAAACCCTCCAGGATTCGATGATGTTTTTGTGTGTGGGTCGCCCTATTTATAGATGGAAGAGAAGTGGCAATCTTGTAAATCCTTGTGAGCTGGTTGCTTGAATGAAGGGACGAGACGGTAGCAGCAGAGTGTGGAAACTGCACAGATTGCTGGATGGAACAGGATGTGGTGATGATTAGTCGTTGTTTGCAGTCCTTCCCATGCTTTGCTTTCTTTTTCAGCCAATGAGAACTCTTGATTCTTTGCTCTTCACGTTTTCTGCTGCTCAGTTGGTGCACCGCCTCTGCTTTTAGAAGACTTTAACTCTACGTTTCCTGCAAAGTGTACAGAGGCATTAAATGAGTGGAGCAGGTGCATTAAATGCGTCTCAGTCCGTTTCCATTTTAATATATTTTAAAGGATACGTTACCATATGTTCCCCCCACTGTGTTTTTGTCACAAATGTGTAAAACAAGTGATTTTCATGCTGAAGTTGCTCATCAGATGAGGGAACGTGCAGTATTTTGCCATTAAAATGGGCCTAGATGGGAACGAATTTACGTCCCATCAACAGCAATAATGTATCAGTTGACTAGTTTTATTAACCAAATCAATGATAAAGTTGTCATCATTCCAAAAAAGCCAAATGCCTCCCGTGAAGCCAACAACATCTTCAACCAACCAACTTTTAAACCCCAATTGTTTAATTTTCCTAATGGCTGAAAGGTCATTGATTCTTGGTTCCAGAATTGCAGCCAAACCAACCTTATACTTCCTAGCGAAATTCCTAAGGGTAGTTTTAAAGAGCTTTTTAGCCGCTCCCCTGCAATTCCACACTAAACAATTCAATACTAAACTATTTAGGATACAAGATTTTCGAGTTCCTGGGGACTTATATCCCTTCTTCCTTCTTGACCCATGAAAGGCAGGGGATCAAGATCTATACTATAGTGTTTCAACCCCTCTTTAGCAATTCGCAGGTCTAAAGGATCTAGAGGTTATGTACATTCTAAACAAACCTCTATACTTTTGTCACTGCAGGTATAAATCTCAGAAATTATCCCTTATGAATTAACCAGGATTGGCTTTGGGCTGAGGTTGTTAAGAGGATCTTTGACCAGCTTTGCAATACTTGAATGTAAGCACACCACTATTGTTTTAGGCTTATCACTAGAGGTATCAGCCTGCCTAATACTAGAGGGAGAATTGTAAAGCTCTTTGCCTTTGCTAAAAGATGAGCTACAGCCTCCAGATCTCTCTCCTTAAAGAAAAGACCAACATTAGGGGACTAGCCCAGATTAGGAGTTGCTTTTAGAGAGATATGATCCAAGGGCTTCTTTCTCATTGCTTCAGCATTAAATTTCATAGGAAGTAATAGAGTCCTTTGATTTTCAGATGTGCTAATGTTCTACTTAGGGCCCGAAGGGGGCAGGTTTTTAGTATGTCTCTATAATGAATGAGAGCTGGTGGTCTTGCTTTTTCCTTTTCATTTATCATTGATAGGACTGTTGGGCTAATAGTCATTACTCACATCAGCCCCAAACTTTCTGCTATTCGAAGAGGCCTTGTTCATAGGTTAGCAGGAGTTTTTCCTTCTTTTTAACAATCATCTATGACTCCTTGGACCAGGGAGGTCTGGGCAGAATCTTCATATTTAATTTAGGTAAAGATTCATTGTTGTGCCCATAATGTCAACAATTTAGACAAATCATGTACAACCTTTCATGTTCAATTTTATTTTGCAACCTTCCAGCATATATACTCTCCACTCAGAGGTTTTAAAAGGTCTAAATCCACACAAACTCAAGCAAAATGACCTCTATGCCCAGTAGAGGTTGTTCTATCTACTTTCAAAACATTTCTTATTAAATTACCTAAGTAATTCAGAAAAGGGTATTCAAAGAATAGACCCAAGACTCCGTTGCCACCTCTGGTTGCTTGTCGTGAGCAAAGCCCAATCGTACTCTGATGGGCTAAGATAATTAGTTATGAGCTTAAGATAATGAGTTAGTTAGTTTGTTATGGAAACTATTATAGAATATTCCTAAATAATAGGATATAAGGAGGGGGTGTGGGAGTATGAGGGACGCATGTATTCAGAATATTTGGAGTGGGGTTTTAAGAAAGGATCTCTTGGGATCTCTTTGTCCTAGGTATTTGGCTTTAGAGTGAGTGAGGTCTTTTGGTGTTTATTTTATGCAATTTATATTGTATTAGTGTATGAAAAAAGAGGCTATGCCTCCATTGTTAAGGAATTTAGTAGTGTCTTTTTCTGGTTTCCATCAATTTGGTATCAGAGAACTTCCAGTCTAGGGGTGCTTCTGGTCCAGATATGAAAAAAAAAACAAAAAACAAAAAATGGAGAACAAAAGCAACAGATATCTTGAAGCATTGGAGAAGGCCAGCACGAAGGATGTCATGGAATTGATGCGGAAGATGATAAGGATCATGGATGCTTGGGAAGAAAAGCGAGAAGCTCTAATGAAAGGAGAAGCAAAACACGAACAAAAAATCGAAGAAGAAAGAGAGAAGGAAGATGTAGCAGGATCAGAGAACAGAAAAGAAGGAAAAAAAAAAGTGCAGAGAATGTAGAAGAAGTTGAACAAAAAGAAACAAAGGAAATGAAAGCTGAAGAAGCGAACAACGAAGAAGACACGGATCAGAAAATAGAAGAAGATGACGACGGTGCAGAAGAAGAAAAAGAAATTGGTGAAGAAGAAGCTGATGAAGACATGGTACAAGTTGCAATTCCGATGGGGCTGCAAGAAGAAATTCATGGAAAAATCAAAGTCCATTGTTCGACTAATTTAGAGCAGATGATGCGTCTGGAGCAGAGGGTTGAGGAGAAGGACGCAAGGTTGGGCCGAACTGGTGGAGTATTGGGCCGAAACGTAGTTGGGTCTGGAATGGGTATTGGGTTTGGAGGAAGAGCTGCACTGTCTACCCATGAAAATAAAGGAAATGGGTCCAATTTGAAAGTAAGTGGGAGAAATAGGCCGCAATCCATGGCCCACACATACATAATCCAAATAGAAGGAAACAATCCACCTTCAGCGGGTAGCGTGAATCTTAATCGAAATAAGAATCGTGAGGAAGGAGGAAAGGGAAACCTAGGGCGGACGACGTCAATGACGACAGGCCAAGACGGACGGCGAGGTGCTCTTTTTTGTTGTTTGATGCACAAAGAGCTGAACAACCGAAGGAGAAGAAATCTCTGTTTTAGAGGTGATGCTCCATACGCACCAGATCACATCTGCCAAAACTCACATCTGCATTTAATATTCTTGGGTGAAGGGGACGACTCCATGGAAGACATGGTAAACACCGTGGGGGACAACGGAGTTATAATCTGTTTTGTGGCCAAAATTGCCTTGGAAAACATAGCATATTTTGTGGGTCAATACTTTATCAGAAGAAGAGCACTAAAGGAAAAGGGAGCTGCAACAATTTGCAAGAGAGCAGTGGGATCAAGTGTAACTTGTTCTATATGCTTCAAACAATGGGATCCGGGTGGAAGCTTTTTTAACGTTACCTATCCTTCTTTCACCTTGAGGACAAAGTGAATTTTGAAAGGGAAGTATTGATGGGTTGAGATAATTAGTTATGAGCTTAAGATAATGAGTTAGTTAGTTTGTTATGGAAACTATTCTAGAATATTCCTAAATAATAGGATATAAGGAGGGAGTGTGCGAGTGTGAGGGATGCATGTATTCAGAATATTTGGAGTGGAGTTTTGGGAAAGGATCTCTTGGGATCTCTTTGGCCTAGGTATTTGGCTTTAGAATGAGTGAGGTCTTGTGTTTATTTTCTGTAATTTATATTGTATTAGTGTAGGTAAGAAGAGGCTATGCCTCCATTGTCAAGGAATTTAGTAGTGTCTTTTTCTGGGTTCCATCGTACTCCTCCGTTAATAGACCCATTCAAAAAGTCCTCTCCATTTTTCAATCTCTTGACACTCTTTCTCTGATTGTCAGAAGATTCTACAGGATTCATCCCCAAATTTATGATTTCTTCAGTTGAAGCTGTGGAAAAAAACCTTAGCAGACAGTAACTTTCCGTGCGCGTGAGGCTACACATCTAACCCCATATCTTCTAAATGAATGTGAGTAGGAACAAATTTTGCGTTCGCCTTTGAGTTGCGTAAATGCGCATACTAGAATGAAGTCACGAACAGCTCCACAAACAAGCATGAGTGATAAGTAACAACGAGTAGCCAAGTTTGGTAGACCTATAAATTTTTAGGGATTCCGGTAGTTAATAATACTCTTTTCATTTTATTTTATTTTGGATACAATACTGAATACTCTATTCATTTAAATTAAAAATACTTAATTATTTCACTCATTTTTTTTCATTTTTAATATCACGATTCATGAGTGCGTATATTTCTAATTTAAATAGGTAAAGTATGTTTCACCAAAAAAAAAAAAATATAGGTAAAGTATGTATTACAAAATTATTGAAGATTCACTTGCGACAAACAACCTTCAATGTCTTTTCCCGTTATATATCATCCAACGAAGATTGGAGAATTTCACAGCAAGGTACACAATACCAAGAGAGAGAAAGCAAAATTATTTTTAAAAATTATAAATTGTTGGTTTATAGAAAACTGTCCGTTTACCTATTTTTGACTACCTCAAGATGGTCTAATTCAGAATAAATCTTTTGGTGTCTCACGTGATTATGTCATAAAAAAAAATTGGTCATTTATTGGTAGATTAAATATTTGTAATTAAAATTATTAATTTTAATATTTAATTTTATGATCTCTGTCATTAAAATTGTAATCGTTAATCTATTAATGTGTAATTGAAAATGTTTCACATGACATAATCATATTAAAAAATGTGCACTCATCACGGATGTTGTTTAAATATGCACATGAATGTTAACTTAATTTTCCTGTTTTAACTGGGATTATAGAGAATAATATATGAACATCTAATAACATTAATGCTAGTTCATAGTCTAAATATTAAATAAGTGTCATGACCATTGGGGTTTCCCTCTCCTATAGATTATTTTGTCTGCCTTTAATCGAATATAGGAACATGACGTGGGGCAAAAAAATTACTGTGCTCCTACCATATGTCTTGAATTTTATATGACGAACCGAACAAGCCGCATCCCGTAAGGTCGTTTAAAAAAATATATATGATTACCATAATGATTCACAAGATTGATGGTGTGGTGCATAAATGTCACTTTCAATGCATTTTGAAAATGTAGGAAGTTAAAGGATGGGTTTATAATCAAACTGTATCGAGAAAACATAACATATAATAGCTTTTTATATTGAAAAAAATTCTAATTCTTCAATAGATATTCATATGAATAATGAATACTGACATAAGATAGAAAATTATAACGTGCTTTATAACAACATAATAAAATTTCAGTTTATAACGTGCTTTAATCGCACTATTAATACAATAAGCAGAAAATTGGCCTTTCTTAACCAAGAGAATAAATTTAATAACAATCCCAAATATGAAATATATTCATTCCGATCAACATGTATTTGAACTACCAAATATCTCAATTTGTCTCTTTAACACCTTTATATATATAAATGAAAATAGATATATTTTCTTGAGTCAATGAATAAAAGTATTATAAAAAACGTACCATTTATATTTATTTGAAATATTACAAACTAATAAAGAAAAGATCGATTCATATAAGTTTCTTAAAATGTAAAGTATAAATGCATGTGAGCTTTTTCATCCCTTATCATTTAAAACTTTAGCAAAAAAATGAACGACCCAAAATTTATTCCAAAAGAGCGTTGGATTAATATATATTGCTTGTATATCACTTTAAATCAGATAAATGCATTTAGGCTATGTATCTGGCCCAAGTTATATTCCACAAATAACTAAAGGAACGAATGAAATAAATCAGATAATCAAATAACTGATAGTGCTTGTCCATTAGCTATCACCCAAAAAAAAAAAGTCTATGCCATAGGGTTGCAAGACTTCTTTCTTAATATACAAAGTACAGAAGCTAAAATAAAAGAAGGGATATGTTTACTTTAAAAAGGTTATTTCTACAGAAGCTGAGAGAACCGAACGAGAGACTGATACAGTGAAATCCTTCCATGACCTTTTTTTTGTACAAAAGGAAGAGACCCAGATTAGAGAAACATATACAGGAAGAATTGAAGTGGCTCAAACCAATTCTTCAGCAAGCACACCTCTAGTCAGTTTAAGAGAAAACGTTATTCTTAACAAACTTCAACCAGAAAAGTTCATCCGGAAACAGAAAACTTTACCAAGATCCCATCATGTCGGGTCTCAGATACCACTTCCAATTTTAAAATCTGAAAGAGTGGCAGTTTCTCGGGCCTCAACTGTTGATGGTGCTTCCTTCTTGTCAAACCCAAAAAAGGAGCAATTCTGGAATGCATCTAGGCTGCTGGCTATCAAGCGATTCAGTCCGCTAAGACTATCACTTAAAATTAGATCATTGCTATGGTACTTAGTTGATGGTGTATCCAAATCCAACGGTCCCAAAGAATCAGGCTGCAATAGAATAGAAATGAAAAATGAGGTGGGAAATAAAGTTAGATGTATTGTATATTATGTACTCCCAAAACTTATGTCATTAAGACACTACCAAAATATAAGTATGAAAAGCAAAAAAAACAGTTCAATCTTTCTAATGAATATAACAATTAAAATTTTTTAAGTTCATAGATTTATTATTTTGATAGATAGTTCAAAACATGTTTACTTCCATGAGATAAAACATGTTTGTATGGACATTGACAGGGATAAAAACTGGACTATAGAAAGAAAAATACCCAATATATATCAGCTAGCCCACTGAAATCCTTTGTTAAATGATCTTGGATATCTGCATCAGACTCGCAACTGTCCATAGGCAGAGGAGGGTCTGTTTGAGCAAAATCATCCCCAAGCCTTTCTTTTTCAGGTGACAGCTGCCATAAAAACTATGAAAATTAAACCTTATTTCACTTTGCAAGCAAGAGTAGACAAGTGTAAAGAAATACTACCTTATCCAAATTCTCAAAGCTTCTTCCAGAAACCTTTTTCTCAGACTCGATGGGAGATAAAGAAGGACCATCTTCACGAAGAATAGGATCCTTTTTAAATAAGAAAGCATCACATGTTTCTTCGGCATCCCAGATGGAAGACATATGCAATACCGGAGTTGGTTGTCCCGTCTTGATCTGGTGTCTAGCTATGTGAGCAGCAATAGCAGCATCAAAAGAATCACTACTAAAAGGAATTTGCTGAACACTGTGACAATTCTCAGCAATAGGAGGATCAATGCGGTTATCTTCATGATCCTGGGACACTCCTGAGAGTAGGTCCCCTACACTAATGTTGGTAAGGCTGTCAGCCCACTCACTAGCTGACAGTCCTGTTCCGCTGCTTAATTTCAACTCATCCTGAACACATACAAGGAAATTAAAGTTTAAACAATGGCATATAGACATGGATGCTAGTAATGACACATTATGCAACTTAATTAACCAAACAAATACAGTAAGTTAATATACGCTAGTAAGAATCTTAAATGCAATGCTTAATTGGAGCATAAAAATCTAAAAAGGGCTGGGGAGAGGGGGTTATGTCAAAGATCACAAGGTGAAATGAGAAAATTTATATCATAAGAGCCAACAGAGCAAAATACAGCGGCACTTCAAGATCCTGTGACACAAAAGATGAAAATCTACAGTAACACTTCAGGTCTAATAAAAGTAAGAACAAGGAATGAGAGGATGACAATTACCATTTCTTCCAACTGTCTAGTCACAGCTCCATCCCTAACATCTTTTCCATGCCACAATATATTGGCTGTAGGATCACAAGATTCCAGAGTGCTTGTATTCAGGTAAACGTTGTCATCTCTAGTATTAGGCAAATCAGTTGAAGTAGTGGTAAGAGGAGAATTTCTGTTCATGGACGTTCCACAATCTTCAGAGTGCTCCATGGAAGGATTATTAGTTGATGGTGTAAGAAGCGATGCCGAATTAACAATCTGATCCTTAGTATTGTCCACACTGATTTTGGATTGCACTTGCATATTTAATAACCCAAGCTCGCTATTGGAGAACCAACCATACCTTTCCAAAGAAATGTAAGTATGATCACATTCCAAGCTAAATATAGTAGAACAAAAGCTTCCCCCGATAAAGTTGACCAAAGTATAGGTTATAGGCTTCTCAGAGAAGGAAAAAGAAGGGTAATTTCTTCTTCTAATATTCGAATTTATTAAATCTTTACATTTCTACATAGCTCAACTTTCCCACGTTAAAATTAGATCTAAATTTTGTATCCACCGACACCGAGTTAAAAGCTAGAAATCCAAGTTTATTCAAATTCCATTCCATATTTGATATTTTTTTAATCTATCCCTTGTAGCTTGATACAAACAGACAACCTCATTCTATGCGCACAAGCCCTTCATGCTGTTTTCTTTTCTCTAGCATGCTTTCCAAATTTCATTTTTGAATTAAATTGCTACCAATAAAGGACTCAAAACACTTGATAAATATGTAACTACATCTTAAATCTCTAATAAAGAAGGTAAAGTAACCCACATGGTTTTCCATTTATAGCACACTCTTCTCTGTATAGAATACCAGAATATTTCATGGCTTTCTAAAACTCTGCACATTTAAAATTATCTTGTTTATGTTTCCCTCATTAATTCAAGATTTCAACAGAAAACATGATTAAAAATTAACCAATTAATCAATAAATTAAATTAAAATAAATTCATGTTATTTTATCTGAATGATTATATTAAAAACATAAAAAGTAAGTCCATCGCCTTACATGTTACTGTTTAGTTACTTCAGATAAGTGAAATGTAAAAGAATACGTTGTGTATTGATCTGTGTCAGGGAGTTACAATATATAGAGATCCTAATGGGCTTAAGTGTAAGGCCCAAACCTAATCCAAACCTAATCCTAATACAGTCAGAATACAGTCAGACTATTTACGGATAAGACAGAATCCAATCATATCTAATCAAATCTAATCATATCATATCTAATATTCTAACACTCCCCCTCAAGCTGGTGCGTATATATTATGAGCACCAAGCTTGTTACAAATGTATTCAACCCGAGGACCTCTAAGAGCTTTAGTGAAAACATCTGCTAGTTGATTAGATGAGTTGACAAAAGCTGTCTTGATTTCTCCTGACTGAATCTTTTCCCGAATGAAGTGACAATCAATCTCTATATGTTTGGTCCTCTCATGAAAAACAGGATTAGAGGATATATGTAGCGCAGCTTGATTATCACAGATGAGTGTCATGGGTTGTTTCTGTTCACAAAGATGAAGCTCCTGAATCAACTGCTTTAACCAGATCAACTCACAGGTAGTATTTGCCATTGCACGATACTCAGCTTCTGCACTAGATCGGGAAACAACAGGTTGTTTCTTGCTTTTCCATGAGATTAAGTTTCCTCCGAAGAAGACACAATAACCAGAAGTAGAGCGTCTGTCCGAGGGTGATCCTGCCCAATCGGCATCTGAGTAACCACAAATTTCTGTATTTCCCTGATCCGAATACAACAAACCTTTTCCTGGTGCTCCTTTGATGTATCGGAGGATCCTCACAGCAGCATCCCAATGTGAATCACAAGGGGAATCAAGGAACTGACTGGCCGTACTGACAGCGAAAGAAATATCTGGCCTAGTCACAGTAAGATAATTGAGCTTCCCAATCAGCCTTCGATAACGTCCAGGATCAGATAACGGCTCCCCCTGTCTGGGCAATAACTTAACATTAGGATCCATTGGTGTATCAACTGGCTTACACGCCAACATACCAGACTCTTCTAGGATATCCAAGGCATACTTCCTTTGACAGATAGAAATGCCCTGTCTAGATTGTGCTACCTCAATTCCCAAGAAGTAACGCAGCTTCCCAAGGTCCTTTGTTTGAAATGCACTGAATAAATGTTGTTTTAACTGATGGATTCCGTCTTGATCACTCCCGGTGAGAATGATGTCATCAACATAGACTAACAAATAGATGCACTTATCAGGAGATGTGATCCTATAGAACACAGAGTGGTCAACTTTACTGCGAATTAGGCCAAACTCCTGAACAGCAGAACTGAAGCGACTGAACCATGCTCGAGGAGACTGCTTGAGACCATATAAGGATTTTCGAAGACGACACACCTTCCCAGGCTCCCCCTGAGCAACAAAACCAGGTGGTTGCTCCATGTAAACTTCTTCTTGTAAATCACCATGAAGAAAGGCATTTTTTATGTCAAGTTGAAGGAGTGGCCAGTGACGAACAGCAGCAAGGGCAAGAAATAGGCGGACGGACGCCATCTTAGCGACCGGAGAGAATGTATCGCTATAATCAAGGCCGAATATTTGAGTAAAACCCTTTGCAACTAGGCGGGCCTTGAGTCGATCAACATGGCCATCAGGTCCAACTTTCACAGTAAACACCCAGCGACAACCAACTGTAGACTTCTGTGGAGGAGCAGAAACAAGGTCCCAAGTGCCATTGGAATGAAGTGCAGTCATCTCATCAAGCATCGCTTGGCGCCACCCTGGATGGGAAAGTGCTTCACCTGTGGTCTTAGGAATAGAAATAGAAGAAAGACTAGAAACAAAGGTGAAATGAGGTGAAGAAAGACGGTCATAGCTCAAAAAAGTATAAAGAGGATAAGGATTACGAGTAGTACGAGTACCTTTTCTTTGAGCAATGGGAAGAGCCTCTGGTGAAGGATCCGGAGAGGAAGAAGCAACAGCAGTGGGCGATGAGTCAGCAAGAGTCGAGTCGACAGGAGGCATAGTTTTGCGACGTTGATAGGTGAGAAGTGGACGGTCCTCAGGTATAGAAGCAATAGGTTGCTCATTTGGAATAGAAGCACCTGCAGCTGGCAAAGACAAGTCAAGAAAAGGGACAGGAAGAACATGATCAACCTGTGACAACTGAGATGGAATAGAATTAAAGGGTTGTTGATCAAGAAAAGTGACATCAGCGGAAACTAAGTAACGCTTAAGATCGGGAGAATAACAACGATAACCCTTTTGAAGACGAGAATAACCAAGAAAGATACACTGAAAGGCTTTGGATGTTAACTTATCCTTACCAGGAGTGAGATTATGAACAAAACAAGTACAACCAAAGACATGTGGAGTTAGAGGATAAAGAGGAACATCTGGAAGCAATAGGTTATGAGGAATGTCATTGTTGAGCACAGATGAGGGCATGCGATTGATGAGAAAACAAGAGATGAGTACAGCATCTGCCCAGAAGTGAAGGGGAACCTGCATATGAAGAAGAAGGGTACGTGCAGTTTCAATGAGATGTCTGTTTTTACGTTCAGCCACCCCATTTTGTTGTGGAGTGTGAGGACAAGTAGTTTGATGTAAAGTACCTTGTGTGGCCAAGAAATTAGAAAAATCAATAGAAACATATTCCTTAGCATTATCACTACGTAGAATACGAATAGAAACACCAAATTGAGTATGAATCTCAGTATAAAACTTTTTATAAATGGAAAATAACTCAGAACGATTTTTCATTAAATAGACCCAAGTGCAACGGGAAAAATCATCAATAAAGGTAACGAAATACCGAAAACCTAAAACAGACAAGGTACGACTTGGACCCCAGATATCTGAATGAACAAGAGAAAAAGGGGCATCAGCTCGTTTATTGACTCGATTGGCAAAAGAGGAACGTGTATGCTTCCCTTGTTGACATGACACACAATCTAAAGACTGAAGACCGGATAAAAGAGGAACCATTTTCTGCAACTTCGAAAGACTTGGATGACCGAGGCGACTGTGGATAAGTTGTGGAGATTCTGTGAGAGAGAGTGCCACTGAAGGACGAGGCACATCCAGATAGTAAAGCCCCCGTGACTCACGACCCACTCCAATCATTTCCCCCGTACCCGGATCCTGCACAGAAACAGAATGGTTAGAGAAAGTAATGGTGCAAGTGAGGGAATGGATCAACTTACTAATAGAAATTAAGTTATAAGGGATGCCAGGAATGTAATAAACAGATGTCAAGGCCAAGGTAGAGGTCGGACGAGCTTGTCCAATCCCACGAACTGGGGCTTTGGTTCCATCCGCAAGGGTAAAAGAAGGTAAATGATCAGAATAAGTAAGAGATGTAAAAAGTTCCTTATTACCACAGAGATGATCGGTAGCACCTGAGTCAAATATCCAAGTGCCAAGTGATGTAGAATGAGAAACACAAGCAACGGGATTACCAGTATATGGTTGAGACTGAGGAGAAGCTTTCTTGAGAAGAGTTTGGAGTGCAGCATAGTCCGCAAGTGAGAGAGAAACTGAACCAAATGATGCATTGTCTGACTGAGCTATATTCGCAGCAAGAGAGGTAGAATCCTCCGAGAGATCAGTGGACGCTGCTGCCATTTAAAAACAGAATATAAAAGCCGTAAACGAAGGCAAACGATATCCAATCAAGGAGAACCACGCGTCTAAAGTGAGACCCACAAAGAACCAAGCACAGATCCAGAAAGAGGAGAAGAAGGCGAGAAGTTCTGTCCAAGAACGGCCGGAAAAATCCACCGGAACAGTGCACACGCGCCGGTTGAAGGTGGCGCGTGAGCACCACGCGCAGAGGAGAAGAACGGCGCGTGGAGGCGCGTTGATGACGCGACGGTGGTCGGACCACCACAGAACTGGTCGCCGGGATGAGACGGTCCTGATTGCAGGTAGTCTGGGCTGAAAACTCGCCGGAACAGTGCTCTGGTGGCTGGAACAGTGACGAGCGGCGGTTGTTGGCGGCCGGAAGTGGTTCCGGTGGCCTGAACAGTGACGAGCGGCGGTTGTTGGCGGCGGGAAGTGGTTCTGACAGTTGAAGAAACAAGCCGGAGAGACACACGGCTTAGAGAGAAACTCGCCGGAAGAATGCACGGTAAAGTAGAAGAGAACACCTAAGCAGTGGGCTTAGGGTTTTAGCGGAAGCGGATCCCCAGAGCGAAAAAGCTCTGATACCAAGTGAAATGTAAAAGAATACGTTGTGTATTGATCTGTGTCAGGGAGTTACAATATATAGAGATCCTAATGGGCTTAAGTGTAAGGCCCAAACCTAATCCAAACTTAATCCTAATACAGTCAGAATACAGTCAGACTATTTACGGATAAGACAGAATCCAATCATATCTAATCAAATCTAATCATATCATATCTAATATTCTAACAAGATATAACAAGGAAGCCAAAAGAGCAACATGGAAAAAAGGTACCTTAAACGGAATATGGGCGGGCTTCCAAGCATTGCATATATATCTGCTGCACTAAGAGTAGATTCCTGGGTCCATCTCTGATAATTAACCAAGTTTTCCCTTTGAATATTATAAGGAAAAAGCATTAATTCTCCAATTGCTATGCTTGAATTACCCCATTTACGGTTTAGATGCTCTAAAATTGATGATATCTTCTTTCGTGTACTAAATGTAAGCTCCAGGTACGGATTATGCTTATCCTAGGGAATAAAAGGAAAGGAAAAAAAACATGAATTTACAGTTGTTAAAAGCACTTTTACATTGCTACAGTAAGGTGTGTGTCAGTTTTCTTTCATACTCACCATTTCCAAGGCTCTTCGAGTAGGTTCATCAATTGGGAATAACTGGAGCTTAACTTTCATAATATTCTGCACATTGTTATCAACAAAGTGATTTTGTGGAAATGTGGGTAAAGTGGGAAGTACATAATCAGCAGGATCAGAACATTGTTCTCCTGGAATGAACATATAAAAATCAGTCTGAAGTCACAGAAGACCCCAAGAAAGTCCTTATGGGAGCAAGGATCTGATAAAACTATCACTGTGATAGCTACCTGGATTCTCCTGGTCAGGTTCAACCTCCTTGGTGGTGGAAGCTCGCTCCAAATGCTCAGCAGCATCTGCAACTAAAGAAACACCAGCAATTGCAGCCTTCTCCCATTTTTTATATGCAGCTGTCGTTCCTGGTAGAGAGAGACATAAGAAATTCCTTATTATAAAAGGAAAAACAAACCATTAACATAAGTAAATTTACTTTAAATACATATTATCATGAAAGGAAAAAATAGTTTAAAATAGAAAACTGGTAAAAGATCTCAAGGGGATTGAAAAAGAATCACCAGATTTCTTTCGTTGCCTTGTAGGTTTCATGGTATTTGAATCTCCCTTACTGTTACTACGGCTAACACCCATGTTTACATTGCGCTTCAATGATGGTCTTGAAGGTCCTAGTTTTAACATATTTTGACTGTCAACAAGTACCAGTTTAACTGCACGGGCATCATTTCCTGATGCTTTACTTTGATTTGAGACTGTGTTAGGAGCAGGAAGAAGACAATTTGCTCCCTGCGAAGGTCGCTTCCTTACATTCTTCTTCCGGTCCTTCAAAAGTTGGCGCTCCTTCATGGCAAAAAATATAGCTCAGCTCCAGCACATACTGAATATATCAAAAATAAAAACATAAAAATTCCCAGAAAAATATAAATAGTCTTGACTAACCAAGGCTTCTAAAAATATTTTAAACCTTCGGGGCTTTAGGTGAAGCTTTGAGGCTTTGCAGCTGTACTTTTCTAATAAAGACCACCTGTGTCACAGGTTAGATAATTTGAGAAGAGAGCATCTCTATCATTGAATGAAAAACTTTCAATGAAAAAACAAATCCTACAACAATAGTAGTATACCCCAATTCTTATGCAGGAAATTACTATAAGATGATACAATTAGAAAATGCACTCTCAATGTATAAAAGTTTTACATTATAATCCAATGATGTGCTGCTGATAGATACTCACCCATTACTAGGATTCATAGTAGAAGGAGAAGACTGCTTAGCACAAGTAACTGACTAAGATAATTAGTGAGGGAATTGGGAGTCAGCAAGGGGATTTGAACTGTAAACACCAGTCCACATAGCAGGTGGGACATTGGGAAAAAAGATAGGGAATTGTTTAGGAGGTTAGGAGCAAAACGGAGGAATAAAATGGGAGGAGGGGAAAGGGAAGCAGGCATGAATTGAGTGAGGTGGAAAGGACTTGCAAGAGATTGGAGAGATTCTGAGCATCTGCAGAATTTCCCTTGTTATTTTCTCCTTTTTTCTTCATTTCTCTTTCAATTTTAGTCTTAAACAGAGGGCTACCTTTGCTTATAAGGAGCTTAGTCTCCCTTATTTCTACTGTTAATTCCAAATTTCTATTAATTGCCATATGATACGAATTTACGTAAACTTAGCAGATAAGGTACTGTATATTTTTGATAAACTGGTGTAAATTAACAGAAAATTGTACTGAATATTACTCTTGTATTAATCACAACTCAAAATAACAACAATTCAAAGAACAATGCATCTGGTTCTCCATAGTGTGCTATGGATCAATGCTTGAAGGAAAAGAAATTACAGAAGAAAGAAAATAACAAGAGCAACCCTTGCTGACTCTCAAAACACTCATAACAATATGACCCCTTGGTGCCTCTCTTTCCTGCTCCTCACTCTACTAATACCCATCCCTTGCTAACTGAATTGTTGCCCCCACGTTCTCTTCTAACCTCCAGCTGACTCAGCATTTTCTAACAACGTTGCCTTGGCCTCTATTGCCACTGGCTCAACCACCATCTGCTTAGTATTGGGCTCTTTCGTATTGGGCTCTTTTGCATTGAGTCCTCTTCTTCTATATTTGTCTCTGCTGTAGACTTGTTGAAGTTGGGCCTTACGTAGCAGGGCTCTATCAATACTCCCCCCCAACAAGAGCACCTTGTCCTCAAGGTGCAGTTCTGGAAACTGGGCATCCAAAGTGACAAAATTTTCCCAAGAGTTTTCAAAGTCAGGCAACCCCAACCACTTGACAAGAACCTGAACATGGCCCTGAGCATCCCGACGCCAATCTAAAATCTCAGCAGGCCTAACCTGTAATTCCCAATCAGCGGACAAAACTGAAGGTAAAGGCTGATGATTTTGCACTAATGGATCAGCCTTCTTAAGTAATGAAACATGAAAAACCGGGTGAATTTTACACCCGGCAGGTAAAGATAACTTGTATGCAGCTGACCCAATTTTTTCCTCTACCAAGAAAGGCCCATAGAACCTTGGGCTCAATTTTTCATTAATTCTGGTTGCTAAAGTCTTAAGCCGGTATGGTTGCAGCTTGAGATACACTCTATCTCCAACTTCAAACTGCACATCCCTGCGGTGTTTATCCGCCTGAACCTTCATACGATTTTGGGCCTTTTCTAAAGATGTCTTTAGCTCCTCAAGTATGACTTCTCTCTCAGCCAGCAATGATGAGACCGCATCCATTCGTAAAAAACTGTTCCCCACTCTTAACAAATGAGGGGGTTCAGCTCCATAGAGTACCTTGAACGGTGTCATCCCCGTTGATTCCTTGTATGTAGTATTGTACCAGAACTCAGCCCAATGTAACCACCTAGGCCAGCTTCTCGGTTTAGGCCCACAAAAACAACGGAGATAAGTTTCCAAACCCCGATTGACCACCTCCGTTTGGCCATTCGACTGAGGATGATAGGCCGTACTATAATGCAATTTGGTCCCTGCAGCCTTGAATAACTCGGACCAAAACCTGCTCAAAAAAATCTTGTCTCTATCCGAGACTATGGTCAATGGAAAACCATGTAAACGCACCACTTCCTTAATAAACAGTTCAGCCACCTGCTTTGCTGAATAAGGATGAGATAAAGTCATAAAATGAGCGTACTTCGTTAACCGGTCAACCACCACAAAAATAGTATCAACTCCAAACGCTCGAGGGAGCCCTCCGATAAAATCCATGGAGATTTCAGACCACACTTGTGTGGGGATAGGTAACGGTTGAAGAAGACCCGCCGGAGACAAATTTAGAACCTTGTTTTGTTGGCATACCGAGCACTCCTTAACATACTGCTGAATAAACTTGCGCATTCCTTCCCAATATACAAGGCCCAATACCTTGTAAGTGCGAGAGAAACCCGAATGCCCACCCACATTCGAGTCATGGAACTCATGCATGATCAAGGGAATAAATCTAGAGGAAGAAGAGAGCACTAACATGTCCTTGTAAAAAAGTCTACCTCCTTCCAGTTTAAACCCTTCATAAGCATCTGATTGCAGCACCAGCGCCTGTACCATTGCACGCAGCTTGGGATCACGCTGAACTTCACTGTCCACCTCCTCTAATTCAGGCAGCTGAACTTGAGAGATAGAGGAGTACCACATTGTCCGCGAAAGAGCATCTACCACCACATTTTCTTTACCAGGTTGATACTGGATTTCAAAATCGTACCCCAATAACTTGGAAGTCCACCTCTGTTGTTCCTCTCCTAACACAGATTGATCCAACAGAAACCTGAGACTTTTTTGGTTAGTTTTGACTACAAAATGGTGCCCAAGCAAATAATGACGCCATTTCTTCACCGCAAAGACAATGGCCATCAATTCCTTTTCATACACTGATTTAGACAGAGCAGCATTGGAGAATCCTTGACTCAGATAGGCTAATGGTCGGCCCTCTTGCATTAGGACTGCCCCTATACCCTTCCCTGAGGCATCGGTGACAACTGTGAACTGTTTAGAAAAATCGGGCAAAGACAATACAGGCGTCATAGTCATAGCTTTCTTTAAAATCTGAAAAGCTTCCTCTGACGTTTCATCCCACTTAAACCCATCTTTCTTGAGTAGTTGAGTCAGGGATTGAGCAATTTTCCCATAATCCCGAACAAATTTCCTATAGTATCCCGTGAGCCCCAGAAAGCCTCTCAACTCCTTCACATTCTTCGGGCTTGGCCACTTGGTCATGGCCATGATTTTGCTGGGATCAGCACTCACACCCTTTGCAGTAATGAAGTGTCCCAGGTATTCAATTTGACTCTGCCCCAGTTTGCATTTTTTTTTTGTTCACAAACAGCTGATGTTTCCTTAAAGCCGAAAAGACCAAGTTGAGATGTTCAAGATGTTCCAAGGCGTTCTCACTGTAAATTAAGATATCATCCAAAAAAACCAACACAAACTTCCGTAAAAAGGGCTTTAATACCTCATTCATAAGCGCATTGAAGGTTGAGGGAGCATTAGTGAGGCCAAATGGCATCACTAAGTACTCGTAGTACCCCTCATGGGTTCGGAATGCGGTCTTGGGAATGTCTTCCTCCCTCATCTTGATCTGATGATATCCAGATTTCAAGTCCAGCTTGCTGAACAGCTTAGAACCCCCTAGTTCATCGAGCAATTCCTCAACCACTGGAATTGGGAACCTGTCTGGCACCGTCATTTTGTTCAACGCCCTATATAGTCCACACACACTCTCCAACTACCGTCTTTTTTCTTTACCAGGATGACAGGGCTTGAATAAGGGCTCACACTAGGCCTGATGAACCCATCACTTAAAAGTTCAGCAATCATTTTTTCAATTTCAGACTTTGGATAATACGGGTACCTGTAAGGACGACTATTGGTCACCTGACTCCCTGATTTCAAGATAATTGCATGGTCTCTGGTCCTCTGAGGGGGGATTCCATTTGGCCGAGCAAACAAATCCCCAAAATCTTCCAACAACTTCCCCAACTCCTTCCACCCCTGAGGAAAAATGCTGTCCTCGAGAGTCTCTTCCATATTCTGGTCCTCCTTAGCCACAAAATAACCTTGTCCAGTTTGCTTGAGGGCCTTAGTCATGGGCTTAAGAGAAGAAAGGGTTCTGGACAGGGTGGGATCTCCCATTCTCCTTCCCTGGTTCCCCAAATCTAAGTGTCATTTCCCGAAAATTAGCTCTGATTTCCCCTAATTCCCTCAGCCAATCCAACCCCAGGACAATGTCAGCACCCCCTAGCGCGAAGAGAAAGAGATCCTGCACGATATCATGCTCCTGAACTCTGACCTTCACCCTTCTACACACACCACGGCATTCCACCTTGTGTCCGTCTCCAACTACAACATTGAACGAAGGAGTCTCATCCACCGTTAGCCCAAGACGCTGGACAACCTCAGCCTTCACGAAGTTGCTGGTGGCCCCACAGTCAATAAGCACCTCCAGCCTTTCTCCTTCGACTTCCCCCCACACTTTCATCGATTGATTGGAGGTGAGGCCCATAATACTATGCAACGTGAGCTGTAACGGTGACTCATCTGGTTCTTTGACGGGCTCCAAGACCATTTCGGAGTCCCTGCCAACGTTGTGCGCCTCATCTTCGTCACCATCGTCCATGATCAATAGGTGAAGTTGACGAGAGGAACAACGATGCTCTGGTGTCCACCGGTCCTCACAATGAAAACACAGGCCGCGTTTTCGCCGGTCCGCGGCCTCCGCGTTAGAAATCCGCCGGAAACCACCCTGGACCGACGTAGAGCTGCCCTGAGACGCGGCGGCTGCCTCTCCACCGGTTAGGGCACTTGGTTTAGGGCTGATGTTTGAGGGCCTGAATTTCTAATAAAACTTCCCTTAGAGTAACTGACTTGCCCATTATTGCGAACTGGGCCATTCAAACCCTTAGGCCCAAAATACCCCACCCCTTCATCCATCCAGGCCGCATCCCTTTGGTCAATTCGTTGGGCCATTTTTAACATAGAAGCCAAACTGAGCCCAGGCGTCATCAGAATTTCTTGACGGATACTAGGCTTGAGCCCACTCAGCCAAGCCCCCTTCAACATCTCCTCATCCATGTAGCGCATCGTCCCTACCACCGTCTCAAATTCGTTTCTGAATACTTGCACCGAGTTCGTCTGTTTCAACGCGTACAGAGGTCCATACGGATTATCCAGGAGCTCCGGTTGAAATCGGCACAACACCTCACGCCGGAATTGCCCCCACGCCGCCGTTGATTTATCCAGCTCCCACCAACGATACCAATTCAGGGCTTCACCTTCTAATACTAACATCACAGTGGGCACCTTGTCTTCTTCCTCCACTCCATTCACCTGGAAATACCGCTCCACTTTGCTAAGCCACGCATACGCATTTTCACCTGAAAAAATTGGTACATCCAGTTTCCTCACCCGATGATCCATGTTTCCTCCCCCTCGGTGACTACCATGAGAGGCTTCAGAACCGTTTCTTCCCCTGCTGCGGAACTCATCCGAACGGAGTTGCTCCATACCTGCGCCTAGTTCTCGTAGTTGGCGAATAATTTCCGCTTGATTGGTATCATTAGCATCCATGCGTCTCATTAACTCTTCTTGGTTCCGTTCTCCTCGTCTCAGTCTTTCCTCCATTCCTTCCATGTTACGCGTTCTTACCATAACCCAGCTCCCAGTCGGAGCTTTGATACCACTTGATACGAATTTACGTAAACTTAGCAGATAAGGTACTGTATATTTTTGATAAACTGGTGTAAATTAACAAAAAATTGTACTGAATATTACTCTTGTATTAATCACAACTCAAAATAACAACAATTCAAAGAACAATGCATCTGGTTCTCCATAGTGTGCTATGGATCAATGCTTGAAGGAAAAGAAATTACAGAAGAAAGAAAATAACAAGAGCAACCCTTGCTGACTCTCAAAACACTCATAACAATATGACCCCTTGGTGCCTCTCTTTCCTGCTCCTCACTCTACTAATACCCATCCCTTGCTAACTGAATTGTTGCCCCCACGTTCTCTTCTAACCTCCAGCTGACTCAGCATTTTCTAACAACGTTGCCTTGGCCTCTATTGCCACTGGCTCAACCTCCATCTGCTTAGTATTGGGCTCTTTCGTATTGGGCTCTTTTGCATTGAGTCCTCTTCTTCTATATTTGTCTCTGCTGTAGACTTGTTGAAGTTGGGCCTTACGTAGCAGGGCTCTATCACCATATCATTTAATGAGTTTGACATCTCATGTAATTGTTACATAGTTGAACTCATTAAATGATGGGCAACACATCATTGGATGATGGTGTAAAACTCTTTTACATAATATTGCATCAAAATTAAACTCAAATCAGAAACTCAATTAGTTCTCTTTGAAGAAATATGCCCTTTAAAACATTCCCCACATTTTCGTAGCATAGGATCTTTGATGCTGATAGCCTGGTAAAAGTCCTAATACACTTTTCAGTCATCAGAGAAGAGTTCAACCCAAGCAATGTGAAATGTTGTAGAAATGTAATAATCTCTCTTCAAATAAGAGTTTCAGATATTTCATGATTCACTTAAGAGTCATGTTCTCCTCCCAATATCAACTAGTTCTTTTCATTATTTTCCTTACAAGTATCCTACAAAATCAACTAAATTCCAGTTCTGCATCAATGCTCCAACATACACCCTTGATCTATTTGACATCATAGTTTTAGAATCTTACGATTTGCAATTCAAATCTCACAATTTGATATGATTTTGCAAGTCAGCAATTCGTATCATGTGATGAACAGGAGATGGCCTTCAATCATACGATATATGCAAGAATCGGTGCTATTCTGTATCACTGATACGAAGCACATGATTCAATGATTCATTAATTTATTTTTTCTTTTTTGCTTTCCATTCATCAATTCTCATAAAAGAAATTTAAAAGTCAAAGAAGATTAAATTACTAAATGAAAAGGAACTACAGGAGTACTACTGAATGCACCTCATTTGATTATTCCATTGCATGTTTTCATTCTTCTAAAACAGGGGATTCACATAGTCACTCACTCCCTCTTAAGATTCACGATTAAAAAATTAGATGATTCACAATTTTATTGCGGTTTGATAATCTTGTTTGACATAAATAAAATGCAAAAAATGCTAGTCTACGTCTTCCACTATAGATATAACCCATTTGACAAACAACTACTCTGAGTAAATTATATTACCAACGAAGCATTGCAGCATTAGTATCTTTTGAGTTTTTAGCA
This sequence comes from Gastrolobium bilobum, assembly GCF_033153095.1. Lineage (NCBI taxonomy): Eukaryota > Viridiplantae > Streptophyta > Magnoliopsida > Fabales > Fabaceae > Gastrolobium > Gastrolobium bilobum. Next base: position 129,502 of record NW_026896380.1, on the reverse strand, counting down.
TCCAAACATAATCCTGGACCAAGAAGCTTGTTCATCCGTCTCACAAGCCGATAGTAATAATGCCTGACCTGCAAGTCAGCCACCACGAGAAAAAGAGAGGGAGAAAAGAAAAACAAGCCATGACATTATCAGCCATAAATCTCAAACATCATCATTTTCAGAAAAAAAAATAAAAAAGGGAAAACTGAAATGGTAAAAAAGCATCATAATGATGGATACCTGATCCTTGTTTTTACTTTGTACACGGCAAGTGATTTTCTCAAAATTCTAGGTTCAAAGGATATCGTGATTAGCAATTATTCTGTTACCAAAAGAAACAAACACACAAAGGTAATAATAACCAAGATAAACACACCTTTCCAACTTGCCGTAGTGCAGTGAAGAAGCTTTCCTCCTCTTGACGAGTCCAAGCAGCCCACTGCCGGGTTGGTTTTTTCGGAGCTATAAATGAAGGCAAGAGTTAAACTGTGAAACCTTTACTTCTCAACAATCACATGCCTCAAGCATCAAAGCAATGGGTCATTAGCAGCCTTACCTTGCATTTGCAAGAGGCTGCACATGGCAACAACACATACTGTTGCGCCAAGGTTCCCCTTCCAAAGCACAAAGTCTAATTGTACTCAAAATAAAAAAAATAACAATTAAGGGAAAAGACTAACCTGGCTGCTGAGGCATGACAGCATTTGCAAGAGACGAGGAAACACCAGGATCCCCATTTTGAATTGAAACAACAGTCTCTGGACAAAGTTGAGTATTCGAATCAAGCGAGATTTGCGTCTCAGCCTGCATTTTTTTCTTTATTATATGCGCATGCTATTCAAATTCAAATGCACCAAAGATTCAGTTCCCTGGGAACATTAAGAAAATGAAAATTATTAGAGAACAAATATTCATGCCTCAGCAGCAACTCAAGTGAATAACTTAGGGGGAACAGGGATCATAATTGTTGAACAAAGGTACGTGTCGCAACTCACAATGTAGGTTACAGGCACACAAAAAATTAATTCATAATCGTACTAATTTGCACAAAAATAATATTCACAAACATTTGAATGATACTGAAAAAAAAAATTGTTTTATTTGAATTTTCGTAGAAATTGATGATACGACATCGCGGATGTAACACAATTAACAACAAATTGCATTTCAGGTAATGAAATATCATACCTTGAGGCCCGATTTTTTCGATTTGAACAATTACGAATACCAAACAACGGAGGAATTGCGAGATGCTACGCCTACGGACGCTGAAGGAATGAAGGGAAATTGAATTTCTGGAAACCCTAACGCGATAGGAAAGGAATACGATAGAGGAAGCAAGATGGACGAAGCTGCATCTTCTGTTCTTCTTAAATCTAAACGCTTCGTTTACAGTCTTTGCATCCTTCTTCTTTTAAGCTAGCGTTACGATCGTAATAAATTATCATTTTTATATGGGTTTTATTAGTGTTATGTAACATAACGTAAGTGTTGTTTCTAACTCTCACATCAAAAGGGAGAGAGAAAGTGGAATGATGAAAGAGAAAGAAAAATATGTGGACCTCATCTCTTTAATGTGTGTAGGAAAGTAAAGTTATATTATGTTAAATGATAAACATAAAACTCTTTTTATATTTTGGACGTGATGTTTTTTATCTAAGAGTGCGAGACCTAAGTGAGGTTATGTCAAAAAAAAAAAAAAAATATGATATTATATATACATATATATATATATATAAAATAATTTTATCTCCTATAAGAGACATTTAACCCTTATAATTTAAACTTTAAGGGCCTGTTTGGAGCACCTGATAAGGAAGATAGGATAAGATAATTTATCATATCCTACTCTTATCTCTTGTTTGGTGGGTCAATAAGATATGATTAGCTTATCCTATTGTCTCATTTTATCCTATCAAATGTATGATTTCTTATCCTATGAGGGAGCTGGGTTAGGATTCAATAGGATAGGATATCAATATTAAATACTCAATAAATTCTCACCTACCCAATATATTTGTATTTATTGCATTATATTTCCTTCTTTTTTTTCCTTTCTCCTTCTACATAATCTTATCATATTGCTAATCAGGTGCCCATCAAACACATGATATCATATAGGCTTATTAGCCTCATATCATATCTTATCCTTATCAGCTCCATATCATATCCTATTCTTATCCTATCATGTCCACCAAACGAGCCCTAATATTTCTACAGTGAATGTAGATAAGTTATCTATATTGATTCCCAAAACGACGTCGTTTTGGGTTCAAAAATTAAAATAAAAAAGACCATTATAACTTTGAAATAAATTACAATTACAAAAATATCTTGATTCTGCCTCAAAAATATATCATTTTGGGCTCAATGTAGATAAATTATCTACATTAACGGTAGAAAAAGCGAAAGTATAATTTAATCCAATATTCTCATGTTTCATTTAAGGGTTTTATACATATCATTTAAGTGTCATGTTACTCTCACATGACAAATGGGACCCGCCTTGTTTTCTTTTTTCTTTTTTCTTTTTGAGTGAGACCCACATCAAAAGTATTAGAGTAACGTGACACTAAAAAAGTCCTACAACATCTTATATTTTAAAGGAATGTCATTCTTTGGCAAGTTCGCTGACGTGTCTCTTTCTCCTTCACTTTCAGTTTGTGTTCACACTGCAAAATTATAAAAAATCTTTCCTTCTTTGGTAAATCAGTGAATAAAATAAATATAAAACAAAAATCGATTTTTCAAATTGTAATCGATGGACAAGATTTCAGAATTTAAATGAATGGTCAAGATTTGTTATAAATGTTGGTGGCAGACAGCTCATTTAATGATTCTCTGCTTTCTACAAATTTCTAAATTTGAATTTGAATTTTAACTTGAAATTTTAAATTTGATTTTTGAATTGTGAATTGTGAATGGTGGCAGGGAACTCATTTAATGTTGAGCTACCTTCTGCATTGGATTTGTTGAAGAAATTGAAAAAACACAATTATTTCTATTGTGTATAAAATAGGAACGCTTGGGGGACGATTTTTCCTCTGTTGCTTCTGTTGATTTTTCTTTTTTTGCTGCTGCCAAATATCAGCTGTTTGCCCATTGCTTCCTCAACTAAATCGCGTCGTGCTTCTCTCTTTTTTCATCTTACCAAATAATGTTTTCAAAATATGATTTTCTGAAGGATGTCAGTCCTGCCAAGGAGGATTGGAGGATTAAGGTGAAGGTGGTTCGGGCTTGGAAAGTTCCTAACTTTCAACGTAATAATTTTTACGACAATGTTGAAATGGTTTTGATGGATGAACAGGTAGTTGTCTGCAGTTTTTAAGTCTTCCATCTCTCTTCTGATCATTTTATTTAACGTTGTTGACATCATTTGTTTGCGCTTTTTTGTAGGGTGGTCGGATCCATGCCACTGTCAAGGGTTCTTTGCAGGTGTGGAAGAAAATCCATGAAGGAGAGTGTTATTTTATAAAAAAATTTGGAGTTGGATTCAATAGCGATATTTTCAGGCCAACCAGGCATCAGTATCATTTGTCTTTCAACTTGAGGACTGATGTTAAATCGATTGTTGATTCTAATCTTTCTGCGAGTGGATTTGATTTATTTGATTATGAAATCATTGAGAAAGAATCATCTGACTCTCCTTATTTAGTGGGTAATATATTTCTCCTTACTGCTTATCGTTATGAGCATTGTTGCATTTTTTATCACGGACTTTTGCTGCCCTGTTTGTTTTGTAGACGTCATTGGTTTACTATCAGGAATTGGGGAAGTTTGTGATCGTGTGGTTTCTGGTAAGAAAACCAAAATGGTGGTGTTGGAGCTTGACAACATGAGGTATTTAAAATGTTAGAGTAAAAAAAAATTGTTGTCGTCTGTTATCTTATATGTTTCGTGATTAAAGTTTTTCTTGCTGCAACTCGTGTGCAGGGGTCACAAGCTGGAGTGCACTTTGTGGGAGCATTATGTGGATGAGGTGCAATCTTTTTTGGCAAACAGCGACACTCCTCATAACATCATAATAGTTCAACTGGAAAGGATAAAATGTTTTAGGGGTATGTTTCTTCTAAATAAACATTTTTGTTTTTTGGCAAATAATCTTATTCTGTTTATTATTTGTTTTTTTTCAATAGGTAAGGTCGGGTTAACAAATACAAAATATACAACAAGGATTATCATGGATTCAAAAGTGCCAGAGATCGTTGAGTTCAAACAATGGTGTGTATATTATTCTTAAACCTATGTGTCACGTTTATTTGGGTTCTTCTTGAACGTGTTATAATTTTTTGCTTTGTAGTCTTTCAACCGATGGTGTGGAGAGCAGTTGGAGGTTGACTCAGTTGTCTACTCAATCCTCATATTCTTTCGAAAATGATTTTCTTAAGGAGACTGAAAGAAAGTTTATCAGTGATGTTAAGCTTTGTTCTGTGGTATATAATGATGTCTGTTTGATGCTTTTCTTGATTTTTATCAAGTCCTTATTGATGATTTAAAGTCTGTTTTGATGATGTTCTCCTTTTTTGCTACGATGGCTGTATTTAAGGTAACAACGTGCATCATGTATGGGACTATAAAATGCATTGAGAGCAAATACAACTGGTGGTACAAGTCTTGCAAGAAATGTCCATTTTCCGTTTGTGAGGATTTTGAGAAGTGGTACTGTAAGAATTGTCTAAAACATTGGGCAAATTATTATCCAAGGTAATATGTTTATCTTGGTTTATAGATCGTCTTTAATCTGAATCCCTGGTATTTCTTGCTAATATATAATTTTGCAAAACAATAGATTTAGTGTTCAAGTCAGAGTTGTGGACAACACAGATTCTGCTTCGTTTCTTTTGTTTGATCGAGACTGTGTTTCTTTGTTGGGAATGAGTCCTGGTGAATTGCGCGAGCTGCATTTCAAGAGGGTTTGTATTATCATTCCTGTAAAATAGTGAACATGTATATTTTGTCGTTATGTGCATGTTGTATGCGCTGTAGTTGTTGTAATATTTTATGTCTAGTTTAAAAAAAATTCCTTTTTTTTTGTAACGTTTTGCGCGAGCTGCATTTTTTTTAGGGTTCGGATTTGGATCAATTTCCAGAAGAGTTAAATGTTCTGAATGAGAAGTCAATGCTTTTCAGGATAAATGTGAAACAAAAGGATTTGAACACATACAGTGAGCCCAAATATCAAGTTTCTAAAATTTGTAACAGCGACGACATCATCTCAGCGTTCATTAAGTCTCTGATCGATCCAAATGTATTCTGCTTATCTATTTGTATTTGATGTCCATTTTTTCTTATTCATTTTGTTGACTGTTATAGGTTGTTTTATATCACAGGATGAAGCAAATTTCGATAATGCTCACGAAAATGAAATTGTATCGTCGGAACCAGAAAAGGCTGCGGTAAGCCATTATTTGAATATAAATTGACGTTATGAAATTTAAAATTAAGCATGATTACTTTACGTACCATTTTTTTTAAAAACAATAGGATGTTGAGAGTCAGACCTGTGATAGTGCTGACGTTGGTGATGTTTCTCTGACTATGTTGACACCGATGATCAATTCTCATGATTCCATTACTGAAGAATTTAATTTTTCAGCTGTTCGGACTGCAAAAAAAATAAAGCTTGAGAAAGAGTTACGTTATTTCTAAATTATATTTGTGTTTTTTTTTCTTTTTTTGCTGACGTTGAGTGCATATGCTCATAATTCAATTTTTTTTTGGGATCTTTTGAATAGATTTGATGCAGAAGCAAAAGAGAATACCCCATAGATTGGGCTAATGTGACTAATTGATTTATTATCCTTTATTCAATGGAATTCAATAATTTACTTTTTTTTAATTAATCAAATTTCTAACTTCAAAACAGATCCCTATCTACGATTTTAATCTAAACAAAGATTTAAATTGAAGTTTTCAAAACGAGCGTTTATTTAAAAGTTTGTGTTTAATATGACCGCTGATTTAAATGGATTTTTACTGGTGACAGTGGCGTATCACTTCATTTTCCAATTCCTCTGTGAACTGTATCACTGTTTTAACAATGATCAGTAACCTATAATTCAACACTTCAGCTTCGTTTTTCCTTATTGCACACCCATATCCTTATCTACAGTCTCACCAAACTTATTTCTCAACTAAAACATTTCATATAAATTTGAGCGTCTAATTTAAAAATATAAAATTTACTGTTTTTTTAATGTTTGGTAAATAAATAATGTCAATAACCGTTTAAAAAAATATATAATTTTTTTGAACGTTTTGTTAGTATTTTTTAAATTTAAAGTTTAATCAAAAAGTTTACTGTTTTGTGTAAGATTTAAGATCAATTTATTCTTAAAATTGACTAATTTAAATTTTAAATTTGGCTCATTGTATTTTGAATTTGGCTCACTTAAAACTAACTAATTTAAAATTTAGATTTGGCTCACTGTATTTCGAATTTGGCTCACTGTAAACTAACTAATTTAAATTTTAAATTTGGCTCATTGTATTTTGAATTTGGCTCACTGTAAACTAACTAATTTAAATTTTAGATTTGGCTCACTGTATTTTGAATTTGACTCACTGTAAACTAACTAATTTAAATTTTAAATTTGGCTCATTGTATTTTGAATTTGGCTCACTTAAAACTAACTAATTTAAAATTTAGATTTGGCTCACTGTATTTCGAATTTGGCTCACTGCAAACTAACTAATTTAAATTTTAAATTTGGCTCACTGTATACTAACTAATTTAAATTTTAGATTTGGCTCACTGTATTTCAAATTTGGCTCACTGTAAACTAACTAATTTAAATTTTAAATTTGGCTCATTGTATTTTGAATTTGGTTCACTGTAAACTAACTAATTTAAATTTTAGATTTGGCTCACTGTATTTTGAATTTGGCTCACTTAAAACTAACTAATTTAAATTTTAGATTTGGCTCACTGTATTTTGAATTTGGCTCACTGTAAACTAACTAATTTAAAATTTACATTTGGCTCACTGTAAAACTGTGATGAGTACAAAATAAATCCCTTTCAGTAAATATTTTAAATATTTCTTAACAACTGAGACCATATTTTCTTTTCTTTTCTTTTTTTATACACTTTAGAAATTTGATATATTGAATTAACGCTTTTTTTTGTAATGGAATTCAAATATGTTAATATGTGCCATGGACAGTTGAAAATAAAATATATCTTGCAGTGTCAAAACGACATTAATTTTAATTCGAATTTCTTAATATTTAAAGTTTAAATGTGTCTCAAACATTAACTTTAAATTTGGCTCACTTAAAACTAACTAATTTAAATTTTACATTTGGCCCACTGTAAAATTGTCATGAGTAAATAATAAATCATGTTCATAACAACAGATACCATATTTTTATTTCTTTTCTTTCTACGTTTTAATTTTATGGATTGAAATTGGAATTTCAAAAGATAGTGTGATGGCTGCAGGGTCATTGAAACGTGGGATATCTGGGTCATTCAAACGATGCACCTCAGCTATGGGAAGTTGTTACAAAGACATTATGGAATTAACGTAATTTGAGGATTTGTGGTTGTGAAAATCATCCAAAGTCATTAAAACGATGGGTGTTGTCATTAAAGCTTTTTAAAAATTATCTCTGAAGAGGTTTTCCTAAGATGTTTTCTTCTACGACGTTCCATATTCCCATGAGTCTGCGCATGCGATGACATAAGCGTCTTTTAACTCAGCACGTCTTGCGAAATACATGAATATGAAGAGTCGAGTTTCATCGTTTAGCGTTTTGTTTGTGTTCTGTCATTATAAATTGTGTAGTTGCTGTATTTTAATTCTCATATTATCTTCCAAATATACTTCATCCAACATTATTCAAGCACAACGTTTAAATTCTTTTTATTACAAATACATTATATTAAGTTGCAAATCACTTGGATATTTTGAGACTGAAGAAAGATATATCTTTTTTGTTTATTCCTACATCATGCTCTTATATTTTAACAAAAAATATTATTCATAATATTTATTTTAAATTTAAGTAAACTTTTACGAGACAAACAAATTGATTTTTCCCCCGTACATCGGCACGGGTAATACACTAGTAATATATATATATATATATATATATATATATATATATATATATATATATATATATATATATATATATATAACCCTTCTTTTAAAGATCATCACATCATACTAGCAGTTATTCCTGAGTTTTAATGATAAATAAGTCAATAATTAAAATGGTCATTTAAATTTCTATATTTTACTGTCATACTTTTTAAAAAAATAATAATAAAATTGAAAGAAGGTTAAGTATATAATAATTGTTAAGAAGATGAGATGATCATTTTAATTGTTGAATATTAATTTTTCATCAAAATTATTGTGGATTGATGAGATCTTACAATCATTTGATAAAGATTTACTCTTTTATAAATGATTACTATGAATGAGACTTAATAAAACTTGACCGGTCCTTTCTTCTTCTTCTTTTTGGTAGTTTAGGGTATTGAACCAAAAATTCCTTTTGTTTATCATCAATCAAATTACTATTAGAGATCCAAAATTCTATTTTATTATCAATACAAGTATCATTCATGTTTTTTTATTAAGGAACCGATTGGTTTAGATGCATAACTTACATAATCAAATTAATGAAATTTGATTAGAATCAAACATGAGAGAATTTATTGGGTATAAATGGATTAGGCGGCTTAGCAGGGACATACGACTCAACCTATATCAGGTTAGACTCAACCTATTACAGATAGTCAAATGAAACATACTCATGTTTTTTAAAAAGTCTATTTAGAAAGTAGGTTATAGGTTTTTTATACATGTATACAATTCATATATACAAGTTTAGCTTAGAACAATATTATTTACGCCTAGGAACATGGGAAATTTAAATGTGCTACTGTCTAGTTGTGGTCAAATTCTCAAATTTCACTTCAGATTATCCCTAATCTTGAAGCTTTCAACTAACAAAAATCATAAAACTTGATTTCCCAATCAAAGAATCATGTAGAAAAGATTTCAAGAACCATTCTCATAGCTCTCAAACAAGAAAATTTGCTAATTGAAAAACAAAAAATATAACACCTCGCATTTCTAAATCTTATATTAATATATTAAATGAGGATTAAAGTGAAGGAATAATGAAAATCCTAGAAATTAGGCTAAAATACAAAGAAAGGGTAAAACGATAAATAGCCAAACACACAACCCTAGGAAGATAAAATTGAGTAGAAGGTCTCAAATGATGAAAATAACCCTGGAAATGGATTCAGAACGAGAAATTGAGTGGTTAGGCAAGTTTCAGAAAATTCAGTAAATAGTATTTTTACGGGTAAAAATACCGCGGTACGATTTCACCATAAAAAGTGCCGATTGAGTTTTGAGCTCTAGGTTTTGAATACAAGTTATAAATGGTTTATAGAACTAGGAAATATGATTTCTGATAAAATTTGACAGAAATTAGTAAGTTTGGGGAAGCGTGCCTACAGCGCGCGTAACAGCTTAAAACTGCATTTTCTCCGAACGATCGAAAAACTCAGGATTCATCTGATCAAAAGTAATTAAAGGACAATGGTTAATGTTAAAAATTAGAGATTCTAAATAGGTTATGAATTTATGGATGTTTAGTGGAAATCAGAGGAAAATTCGAATTAGTTTGAAATAGCGTGAGGTGGCAGTGGAACCCACCCCACTTAAATCAAAGACACATGGCAAGCCACTATTCATGATCATCTTCCCCTCCCTTTCTCTCTCTCAAAACCGAGCCTCACCCCCTCCATGGCCAAAAATTGCTTGAAACTTTAATCTCCCCTAACTTAATCAAATCTCAACTGAATCAAGTGATTTTTGTCTTGAAATTTGTTGGAAACAACCTTCCAAGCTCATTGGTAGTAGTATTAAGCCATGAAACCCACTACATTTTGAGAAAACCCCCCAAAACCCGCGGCCATGTGTTGTAGATTTGTGTTCATGGAGTTGTTTGGAGCTCCAATGGTTTAGTATGTCTTGGAGGAGCCTTAGGCCAAACTATTGAGTAAGTTTCATCACTTTCTATTGGTTGACTTGTTGATTTGAATTTATGAACCCTAGAGTGGTTTTGTATGATTTGTGTAGTTAGAGAGCTCAAATGGAAATTGTTTATTAGATGAATATGTCTTAGAACGATGTGTTGGAGCTATAAATGCAATAAAATTTATTGGTGAAAAATGAGTTTAACTTAGTGGAAATTTGGATGATGCCATGACTTTGTGTTGGAGATTGTTGTTAGGATTGTGTAATTGGATGGTTGGATGGTTGTATGATGTTATAATGGAATTGTATGAGGTATGAAATAATTGAATTGGATTGGAAATCCCTTGGGATGCACCTATGATGATTTCGGCCTAGAGAGGAAAAGAGAGCAATGTGAGATTGTAAAAATTATTTGGATGATCTGTTGTGTGATAAATGGTAACTAGAAGGGTTGTATGATGGTTGGAAGGTTGGAAAATCAATGGAAAAATATTGGATAGTGTGAAATTGTGGAATTGAACCTAGAGCAAATCAATTGGCAAAATGATGTTTGAATGATGTAGGATGCAAATTGGCACCTAAAATGGTATTTTGGTAACCTAAGAGTGCTTAAGAAAATTAGAAAGAAAATAAAGAAAAATATTTTGTAAAATAACACACTAATGGCCGAACCTCACTTATGGGGGGAGGAGAATTTGACGTTTTTGGATTTTGATAGATTTGTCGTGTGTTGATGATCTGTAAATGGCCATTGTAGGTTACCGTACATGGATCTGAACCCCAAACCGTGAGCTCGGTGGGTTGCCCTTGGTCCCGGACCAAGTGGGATTATGGTGAGTATCTTGGAACCATGCTTGTAGAATTAGTAACTTGCATGTGTTTGTATGAATGGTAATTAATTGAGAATGTCCTCTGTGTAGGCATTTATGTTGTGTAACGAGCTCGGAAAATATATTGCATTGGAGCTACGTGGAGAGGATTATACAGGTAACCTCTTGGTGCTGGGACTTGATCCGCTTGTGTGTTCCACCATGCCCGTTGAGGGTAATGGTAGGAAGTGTATGTAAGTAATATAGGATAACATGTTCATGCATATAGTATGTGTGTTGGTACATAGGATGTACCGTGTCTCTGGCCAGTAGACAGTTTGCCTTCGGGCGTTACGGACTTCCACTGGATAGGTCTCCGAGAGGGAGTTCCAGTTGACCTGGGGTCGTGGTGTGTGATTCGGATAGGAGCACACTAGGAAGTCTCGGGTGGATATGGATGGAGGGTGTCTTGGTTTGATGTTCTGGGAACACGCCTTGGTTGAAACCCGTAGGCTTATATGCCGAGCCAATAGGCTGGACGTTGCGTGGTTTTGGCATTGACCATTCTAGCTTCGTCGTATTTTGTATCCCTATGCTCCCCTATTTCACTAAATCTCTTGCTTTATCCCGTTTTACAGATGTTATGTTATTTATATGCATCGAAGTGAGCCATTGGACGGAGTATTCTCCAGAATCTCTGGGTTACTGAGATATATTCGTATATCTCACCCCACTTTGGGGGCATTATTTCATGAGGTAGCAGTGGTGCTGGAGCTGTGGGCAAGAAGCCTGTAGGATGACTGAGACGTAGGATTATGTATTTTGCATTTTGGTGGCCGTTGGGCCTAGGCTAGACTTAGGGCATGAACATTGTATATGTATTTAGGATGAGATTTATTGTCATATTTGTTCATGTCGTTTTTGCCTAAGTCTAGTTACATACGGATTATGTCATTTTGAGGTTTATTTATTATGTTGCATTTGGAGACTTTATTACTTATGATGTAATTTGGACAATTGTAATTATTACATTTGGATTCGTGTAATATGAAGTATATGTAATGTGATGAAAGGGCAATAGGCCTATTTTAGGATTATGATTATGAGTATGTGTAGAAAATGCATGCAAATGGATCTTGATGAGTGAAATATGTTAAGTGTTAATAAAGTAAGTAATGTGCTATGAATTGAGTAAATTGATATAAAATGTGATGGGTTGTAAGAGCCCCAAGGCATTGCTGGTCCTTGTGTGTGCCACCCAATGATTATTAGGTACATATTGAGGGCATAGAACACTTTTGCAAACTTGGGGATTATTAGAAAAACAAAAGAGACTCTGGCGAAATTTCTAAAATATAAATAGAGAGTGTTGCCCAAATTGTCACCCATATATGATAGAATTTGACCCTTTAGCTTCATGGCAGTTATACACCTTTCTTTTACCTTTCCAACAAGATAAAGGTTGTGTCAATAGGATTAGTATAACTCAAATTATGGATAAAATACCAAGATAGGTCGAATCTTCCCTATTTTTGTACCTCCCTTCAGAACTGCGGCGCTATGGGCGCCAAGTTGGCGCTATTAGCGCCACCCATTAGTAGGAGGCAGGGACCATGGCGCTATGGGCGCCAATCTGACGCTATGAGCGTCGTTCTCTCTACCTCTAGCGCAATAGTGGCTCTGTCAGCGCGGGGGTCCTGTGAAATCAGCATCCCTTTTCTTAGAAAATTCATATCTTGGGCTACGGTGCTCCAATTGAGCGCGGTTTGAACCCACGCGAAGCTAATGAATAAATATATAACATATTAGGAAGTGAGGAACATTGGTGAGGTATAAAATCCTTTGTGTAAATAAAAAAGGGAAGGCATTTAGTATAAAGCATGGATAGATTGAGGTGTAGGCTAAGTGGATTTATGGGAACCCCTTAGTGACTTGAGAGAAGTAATATATGTTATAAAAGTAGTTTAAATAATTATTTCGCAGAGAGTTTACAGTTACGGTCACAGCTTTTAATTATTACACTTTTTATTGTTTTAAACGCTCGCGTAATAGACGAAAAAAGTTTACTCGTATTTTTATAAGGGGGCATTTGGTTGAGGAAAAATTTTTGGAATAGTAGAAAAATGTAATATATAGAGAAATGATTGGAAAGATAGATAAAATGAGATAGGTAAAAAAATGTAAAAAAAAGTTGTTTGGTGGGGAAAAACTTTACTGGAAAAAATTAGGTAACTTTATGAAATCAACAGTGCATTAAAAGCCAGATAACCGATTTTCCGAAAAATCTCACCTTCAAATTGGGTTTCTAAACAGTGCGGATATCTATGTTTCTCATAAATCCATACAAATTAGATAGATGAGTTTTTGGTGAAAATACGTTGAAACAAACATGGTGATTCTAAAAGCCATACTTGAGAAACATAAATATCCGCTGAAAAGCTCCCAACCAAACACCACCTAAATGAATTGATGTGATTCTAACTGCACTTAATATCATAATTAATATTAACAATACCGGTGTACAACGTTCTGTTAAAAAAAAAAACATGCATAACAGATGATTAGAATTAATGGGTACTCTTCAATCCATTCAAAATTTCAGAAGAGAAAATTAGAAACTCATATTAACAGAAAATTCAAAAGAAAAGCTGAAACTACTATAACGATGCATTAAACCGATCTTCAAAAGTAAACGGGTATCAGATTACAGACCATAGCTTCGAAGTAATTGATCATAAAGGAAAATGCTTAACGAAAAAGTGTTGAAATCGGAAAGTGCACTTAAAACTCTGATCTTCTTGAGCTCCTCCAAGAAAATCTTCCTTTCAAGTGCTTGCTTTTAAAGAACTTACAACTCAAACTGAAAAATGGAACTTGTAAAAATTGAAAAACTCAAGAGTCATAGAACTGATTCCTAATATACCTAAAAAACACTAAGGGTGTGTTTGGTACAAGAGAAATTTTTTGGTGACCGGAATCATGATTAATGGGAATTCAGTAAAAATTGAGTTTACTTGGAATCTCACGAAAGAGGTGTTTGGTTCGCCAAAATATTACCGGGAATATTGAGTAAAAATTACTAATTCCATATTTGGTTTAGAACGAAATATGACTTGGAATATGAGGTTATTTTACAAAAATAACCCCAAACTATTTTTACTTTTGTAATTGATAGATTGGGTCTAGATTTTTATGTGTATTGGAGTATTTTTGTCTCAAAATTTATTGTTGTGCTTTCCCTTTTGCTTGGTATTCTGATTGGTATTCCGAATTACCATATTATTTTTGGTAATCTGAATAGTGACTTTTCTTTATAAATCAAATTACCGGTAATCCTTGGATATCCGGGAATCGTAATTTATTCCTTCTACCAAACGTGGTAATTACATTTACCAAAGAAGGATTCCCGGTAATCCTCTTCAAAAACTTGAAACAAACACCCCCTAAGAAAACTAATTCCAAGAGCTTAGGTCATTGTTGTCCATCCATTTGTAGGCTCATCCAACGGTCCACTGCATCCCGACTTCAATAACATGTCCACGTGGCTTCACTTCTCGTTAGAACATGGTAAAATGTGAGTAAAAATGACAAAGTTTCCATTCACAAAGTTAGATACATACTTGGGCCACTTTCTCACAATTTTTGGGCCCATTCACTTGCAAATTAAATCATTAACAGCCAAATAGCATGGGCAATATGTTGTTGAGGTAACCAAAATTCAAAGCTAACAAAATACCCCAAACTTAAGAATCTGCTTGTCCTCGAGCATACATTCAAGTATCAAGTGTTTAACCTATGTTCTTTTCCTTTCTTTTACATGTCAATTTATCAATTAAGAGGTGCAATAATCTTACAGTTCAATTTTCCATTTATCACCTTACATTTCAACTACTAACATCAATCAATCATTAATATCCACATCAGACCAATGACTCGATTCATGTTAAGTTATCAATTAAGCAAACAGCAACTAGTGTTACAATTCATATCAAGCAGTCACCCACATAACTCATATCAAACCACTCCTATTCACTGAATTCCTCACTGGGTTCTTTTCACTCATTCCACTCTTTCTCTTTTTAAGGTAATTCACTCATCATCACACTACATTGTTGTATCTTTCCTAATTTTCCCTAGACACTTGATATCTAGTGAGCCATTTCCATCAAAGGGTCTTTTAGGCTTGTAATTGGTTTGGACAATTATTTTTCAGGACACTTGGCAAATTTAGGTTGGCCTTAAGTGTTTGATTAATCCTCATCTAGCCTTGTAGACTATTGCCTAAATAAGACAAGGGAAAGCTCGCTTTGATCTCTTTTTTACTTTTTCAACTTTCTTCCCTTATTGTTATTCCAACTTGTTCTTTACCCTCCTTCTCTTTTTTATTTACAATCTCAACTTTTCACATTCACTTACTTTTCTATTTTTTTTCTTTTCAAAATGGACAGGGTTTTTTTATTTTACTTCATGTTTTCTTTTCCCCCTTTTTTACATTTATCTCCCTTTTTTTACTTCGGCTACTTTATCTTCTTTTTTTTAATCTCCTCCTAATCACCTTCTATTTTTTCTTTTCTTAGCTTTATCTACTTTCTTGTATTTCAGCCTAGTGAGAATTAGCCAAATACTATGGCTTGCCAATAAAAGTAGATAGGGGAAATGGGCTTTTACTTCCAGGTTACATAAACAGAAAAGAAAAAGGTTCAGGCTCAAATAAGGGGTTTAAGAGATTACATACAATGAAAAGGTGAGCTTTTTCACTCTAGACTAAACAATTAGAAACAATTGCCCTTCATATGGAAATGCTCAGACCAGTCACCTAGAACTTAAATTAAGTAAGGACTCCAATGTAGAGTGACCACTCAGCAAAGAAAATTAAGTTTTTAGGCTCAAATCCTCTCTAAGGTATCAGTCCGGTGACTAAGGCATTGGCTAAGCTAAGCTATGTTAGAACTTTTCTCATGAAATGGAACTTAGTTGATACATGGTTAATTCATAAATCAGAATGAAATTGAATACTAAGCTGACAAGAAATCAAAGACAATTAGAAACTGAATATATGCTAGAGGATGTTATGCACTGATAAATTAGAGAAGTGCGTCTATTTAACTTTCCACTCCCATCTACCTATACATAATACTACTCAATGTCATTTTAAATTTTTAAATTTTTCACACTTTCACTAAATTCAGCATTATGCACAAGTGAACAGAGCATACCACACCAAACTTAAAGGTGAGTCGTGTCGTCTCAGCAACTCAACAAGTAAATAGTTGACAACATCAAATAACATAGCATTTAAGAAAATGTAAACATGAGAAGCAGTTAAACAACCAAGCACATGTGATAAGAACATATATATTTGAGTATGTAAAAAAAAACCTGTGATACCAATAATATTGTGCTCCTAAATAGGTGTTGCTGAAGTGTGTGTTTCACATGTTCACCAGTCATTGGGGCCATATTGCAGCTGAAACAGGTAAGAAAAATATGAGGGAAATGAAGATTATTGATGAACAAGGAAAAGAACCCAAAAGTGGCAACAAAGGAATGTCCAGTAGGTAATATGATGACCCCAAATTATCAAGAGAGATGGCTACAACAAGCTCATTTGTGGTTCGGTTAACTAGAGGGAATAGTAAAGGAAAATCACAACTCAGGTCACCAATTCCGCAGTTAAAATGAAGATGACAGACCGGACAATGCAAACCACAGGCTAGTAACAGGAAATCAATAATATTAATCACAGAAGGGAAAAACCAGTTCAAGCTCAATTAACAATCAATGTAGTGACACAATGTAAAGCAGATAATGGTCACCACATAATGCACACACATAATATACCTCAATCCAAATGAAACAACCACTACACAGTTAACAAGAAGAGCTCATCAACATAAACCACCATACAAAATGTTGTAATATGAACCACAGAAACAATAAACCCAACAAAAAATTGTGAATTGCAAACTACACTCATTTACACATAATCTTCTTGTTATCTTGTGCTTTAGGAACTTCATAGTGCCTGCATCTAGCTCCTTCCATTAGAGCTCAGCTTGGCTTTGCTACAAACAAATCAAGTAAAAGCCCTAAATTTTAGCCAACAAAATCACCAAAACAATTTAAATAAAAAAACACAAAAAATTGATAGAAAAAGATAAAAATATACACGGATCTAGAATTTGATATTCACCCTCTTCACCGTTGGAGACAGCGACCTTCACGAGCTTGACAATTGAGGCGAATTGAGCTCTAGGGCTTCGTCTTCACCGTAGAAGTTTCTTCTCTGATAATGTATGTCTATTGTGCTTGACATCTGATAGAGAGATAAACAAGGGCATTTGAGAACTTAGGCGTTTGGTGGTGGAGAAAGTGTTTATTATCTAAAAATCATGCTTCCTTGTAATATGGTTGGTGGGAAAGTGAGTTTTTCGATAATTTTATAAAAAAATTATTTGATAGGTAAAAAATAATACCGAAAATATTGGATAAGTTTCCTATTCTTGTCAGTTTTTCTTATACTTTTTCTATTTTTCTTAGCAATGGGTGGTTCTTGTATGAAATTTGCATTCACTGTTTAGACACAAAACGGATTCCCAAGTAAATCACTTTTCCTCACTTTCCCAGATAAATTTTTTGAAATGTGATACTAAACATAATTCTTTAGGTAGTGTTTGATTGGGGTATTTTTGAGGATGTCTATGCAAGTGAAAGTGGGAAAATAAAACCCCTCACTTTCCTGGATATCTAAAAGAAAATTCCCCAGCCAAACAACCCCTAAAAAAATATATGGATTAGGCTTAATGAATAGATGGATCTGGCCTTATTTCTCTATTTTTTTGTTACGGAATAGAGTTCATGATGCTTTAAAGTTTTACTGCGATTCTTAACGTTGCAAAATCTACTTACCTAAAGACAATTTTTATGTAGTGTTTATATTATATTAAATTACTTTTGGCCCAATACTATCTTTAGAAAGGATTTAAAACTTTAATCCCAGATCTGTCTCAAAAAAATTGTCTCCTGTGAAAGATACCCGTAGTTTATCCAAAACAATATAGTCCCGATGAGATTTCACAAGATAAAAAAAATATTAAAATTTTCGACAGAATTTATTTTCCGTCGAAAATCATTACAAGTTTTTTCGACGAAAATTCATTCATTTTCCGTCGAAAGTTTGAGACGGAATTTGTTTTCCGTCGAAAATCAATACAAGATTTTTCAACGGAAATTTATTCATTTTCCGTCGAAATTTTTTGACGGAATTTATTTTCCGTCGAAAATTGAGACAAGATTTTCGACAGAATTTCATTTATTTTCGGTCGAAAAATTTAGACGGAATTATTTTTCCGTCGAAACTTTGCACAGAAATTATTCCGTCAAAAAAATTCGACGGAAATTATTTCCGTTGAAAAATTTCGACGGAATCTATAATTCCGTCGAAAATATTGTTACCTACGAAGGCATATTCGACGGCTTCATTTCCGTCGAAAATTCCGTCAAAAACTTATTTTCGACGGAATTTTAACCATTTTCGACGGAATTTTTCGGTCGAAAAAAATTCATTTTCTAGTAGTGAGGGTGGGGTTAACCGCGAATCAGCCCACTCTTTTTTATCCAAACCCTAAATCCCCAATTTTTCTTTCTTGTCATGATTTTCTTCTTCACACTCTTCCGATTTCTTCTTCTCCCGGTTCTTCTTTGTAGTCGATAGCTCTTCTAATTTTTTTTTCTACTCGTTCTTCTTCTTCACAGAAGTATGGTTTTGTTCTTCTTCTTCTTCTAATTTCGTGTTTATTTCTTTTTCTTTTTTGTTATCTGGTAAGTGGATTAGAAGAGCAATAATTGATCCATCAAGTTCTGATGCTTGAGTTTGGTTTTGGGAATTATTGGTGGTATCAAGTTCTGCTGAAACCTTACTTGGACATAGGTCAGACATCAAATGGAATAATAAAACCTAACCCTTGGATATTACTGTAACACCCCGTTCTAGAACCGGTTTGTTAACATCGCATTATGATATTAAGCGCAGTTACAATCACATGGGTTCAATTAAAATCTGGATAAATTTTTCATTTTAAAACATACCGAATTTATAATACCCAATTCCGTGATCATAACCGTATTACCTTAGCGCGTAGAGACAGAAGCATCTCCTCCTTCAGTGGCGAAGGGCGCTTAAGCGCGGACCAGGGCGCTCAAGCGCGCAACCCTGGGCGCTTAAGCACGAGGGGGCAGTAAGCCACCCAACTTTCTGCAGCAAAGGGCGCTTAAGCGCACGCCAGGGCGCTCCAGCGCGCAATCCTGGGCGCTTAAGCCCCACTTGGGCGCTCCAGCGCGAGGAGGCAGAATGCATTGGCACTCGCAGGGGCAGCAGGGCGCTTGGGCGCGCTCCTGGGCGCTTAAGCGCGCTGCCAGGGAATTCCAATTCCCACATTTCTCAAGTCCAAGCCTAGGGGAAAATGCATCCCCATTACAAACCCCAATTGTCCATGCCCCAAAACTAAATCCTAGCACTCATCCAACCTCTCCTCATGAGATTTAGCTAGAATTTGGGCAGCATGACCTTTGTTTCCTCATCGTTTACCAGTTTAAACAAAAGGGTACCTAATTGATTTTCAGCCCAACCAATTCAACAACTCGATACATAACAAGCATGCATATATTGAATTTCAAGTAGGCATCATTTACATTACATATCCTTTACAAATCATAGAACTTAGCTTACAAAACACTATGATCATTCCCTTGGCTCCCATCAACAAAAGGTGTAACCAAAGGCATGAGCATAGGCTAAGTTCATCCAATGAATCAAGATATACAAATGAACATGGGCTTTCAAAATAAAATCCTATACATGTCAACTACAAAAGGCATGCATAAACTCAAAGGGAATGCCACATTTCAGGCATAATCCAGATATGGCCACTTGCCACCAGAGGCTCCTGCAGCATCCTTACCTGAAAGGGGGTCCCCACAACACGGGGTGAGATATACGAATATATCCAGTAAACCAGGGGTCCTTGGAGCATCTCTCCACCCCACAGTTCCATATCAGTGTAATAGCAATAACAATAATAATGCAGTAAATACATATCTATGCAAAGTGCACTACATCTCCAAGAGAAATCCCTCGAGCTCTCAAGCTGTCCTAAGGAAACTCAGATGCAAATAGTCCTACCGGCCAGCTAACTACCAAGTATGATTTACGCATCGTCATGCAACATACCAACATAGGGAAACACCATCCTATGCCACACCAAATGCATACCCATACGTATAACAAAGCATTACACTATTTTATTGCATTTATATACACAATCACAACCTCTACCCTTTCAGGGCTTGGTAGAACAGTCAAGGGAATTACACCCAAGGTCCGAAGGCTTACCTCAATGCTTCAGTCGACCTTTGTTCTTCACCAATGTCAACAATACTCTACTCCAAAACCAACACCTACACATGGTGTAATGCAATCAACACATTGCATCCAAGAGTATTTCACAATCAACCATCAAATACTCAATTCAAAACCCCACACAAGTGTGAGCTTACCAATTCCAATGAGCTACTCAAGCTCCATAGCTTGTTCAAGCGGTTGATCACTCACGGTCGGTCCAAATGTCTCAATCCTAGACATCATTAGGACACAATCATCAATCAACCAAGCCATTCCATTTATCAACAATGCAAGGAATCCAATATCAAGCATCATATTCTTGCCATTTTACAAGTATACTCATTTAGCTATCTAAGCTCATTTTCACCGATTAAATGACATTCCTAGCATTTTCCATAACATGCTCTAAGCTCCATTCTTCCTAGAACATAGCTAATTCAACTACATTTCATCAAAATCCCAATTTACTATTCATAAACCCAAATTTCAAGGAATCATGAGGTTCAAGGGTTAGAATCTTACCACCAATGGTCACACAACCAAGCAAGGAGTGTTCCTCAAGCTCCCATGGAGGTTGAACTTCCCAAAACCCCAAAATCTCTCCAATGGCCGAATTTTTGAGAGGCAATATCCCTCTCCACAATGCTCCCCACTCAAAACAAAGCAAGGATTATGAAAGAGGAGGAGATTTGGAGTGGTTTAGGCTTTTGAACGGATGGATTTGGTTGAGATTTGCTTTCTCTCTCTCTCTTTCCCTTTTCTTCTTCCCTCTCTTCTCTTCTCCTTTCTGTTCTGCGTCGACGGGCTGGGTGGGAAAAATGGGCATTCTTTTGTGTTTTTAAGTCACTTACTTGGTTAAGTGACTTATGTGGGTATTGGTTCGTCTATCTATTCAACTCCAATAATTACCAAACTTTACCCAAAAGTCTGGAATATTATTCTAGGAATATTACTATTTTTATTTTTATATTTTGGGTACTTTTGTCAGTACCCATTTATACCCCTTAATTTTCACTGAGTACACTTTTTAACTCCAAAGTGACTCAAATTCATTTAATTAAGCATTATACTTAATTTCACTCACCAAAACATGTTTAATTAATTAATTACACTAGATTTACTAATTAATTAAGTTGGGCTATTATAATCACCCCACATTTTAGCGATTTTGTCCTCAAAATCAAGAACGTACCTGTCCTTAAACTCAGGATATTGCCGGAGAAGCTCATCTTCCCGCTCCCAAGTGGACTCTTCAGGCGTCCTTCCTTCCCACTGGACTTTCACCATAGGAATAGATTTATTTCTCAGCTTCTTCTCATCTCTTTCGAGTATCTTCATGGTCCAACAGGAGTCTTCAAATTCTCCCGGATTTCAACATTATCAGGTTGAACCACATGAGAAGGATCAGCTACATATTTCCTCAGCTGAGAAACATGAAACACATCATGCAAATTTGCCAATTGCGGAGGTAAGGCAAGCTGGTAGGCAACCGGTCCCACCCTACGAAGAATCTGGTAGGGTCCAATAAATCTCGGACTCAGCTTCCTCACTCCAAGGGCTCGTCCCACACCCGTAACCGGTGACAGCTTCAGGAACACATGATCTCCCTCCTCAAACTCTAGAGGCCGGTGCTTGAGATCATAATAACTTTTCTGACGATCCTGAGCCTTTTTCAGACGATCCTTAATCATTTTAATCTGCTCAGTAGTCTCCTGAACAAAATCCAATCCAAACCGCTCTGTGTCTCCAACCTCTGACCAACAAGTAGGTGTCCTACACCTGCGACCATACAAGGCCTCGTAGGGAGCCATACCCAGACTAGCATGGAAACTATTATTATATGAAAACTCAACCAGCGGAAGATATCGATCCCATGCAGTACCCTGCTCCAGGGTGCAAGCCCTCAGCATATCCTCCAACGTCTGAATGGTCCTCTCAGTCTGACCATCAGTCTGTGGGTGATAAGCAGTGCTCAGTCTCAACTGAGTGCCAAGAGCCTCCTGCAATGCTCCCCAGAAGCGAGAAGTGAACTTCAGGTCCCGATCACTAACAATGCTCTCAGGCACCCCATGAAGCCTCACAATCTCCTTCACATAGAGCCTAGCCAATCTCTCCGCAGAGAAATCTACCCGAACTGGCAAAAAGTGTGCGGATTTTGTCAATCTATCCACAATCACCCATATAGAATCATAACTAGCCTGTGTTTGCGGCAATCCCACTACGAAATCCATGGAGATACTCTCTCATTTCCATTCAGGAACATCTAGAGGTTGCAACATACCAGAAGGCTTTTGATGCTCAATCTTTACCTTCTGACAAATGAGACACTTAGAGACAAATTCGGCAATATCTTTCTTCATACCAGGCCACCAGAAATTCATCTTTAGGTCCTGATACATCTTTGTAGCTCCCGGATGAACTGTAAAATGACCCTTATGAGCCTCTGTCATTACTTCTTCCGCCAACTGCCTAGGTACTACAACACGACCCTGATATAGTAGTACACCCTCATCATTGCAGGATACACCACTCTGACCTTTTAGTCGTTTAGCGCTTTCATTTTGCAGTTGAGCTTCTTTGATTCTGGTCATCAGTTCATTCTCAATGCTTGTGATTTCAAAGCCACAAATTTTACATGGAAAGATTTTAGATAATTGAATATCTCTGAACCTCTCAATCACATCATAATCTCTGATCATCATGCTTGATATACTCACGAATTTTCGGCTCAGTGCATCAGCTACAACATTAGCCTTGCCAGAATGATATTTCAATTCAAAATCATAGTCCTTTAAGAACTCGGTCCACCGTCGTTGTCTCATATTCAGCTCCTTCTGATCGAACAAGTATTTCAAACTCTTGTGATCGCTGAATATTGCAAATTGCATTCCATACAAGAAATGCCTCCACTGCTTTAACCCAAAAAAAATTGCAGCAAGCTCAAGGTCATGGGTTGGATAATTTTCTTCATGCGGTTTCAATTGCCTCGATGCATAAGCTACCACCCGCCTATCTTGCATCAGCACACATCCCAATCCCTTCTTGGACGCATCGCTGTATAGCTCAAATTCACCTTCCGGGTCGGGAAGTACTAACACCGGAGCGGTCGTTAGTTTCTCCTTAAGGCTCTGAAAGCATTCTTCACATTCTTGTGTCCAAACAAATGGAGTATCCTTCGGGTCAAACGGGTCAATGGCAACACCATGGCTGAAAATTCTTTAATGAATCTCCGGTAATAACCAGTCAAACCCAGAAAACTTCTTATTTCTGTTACTGTCTTGGGTCTTTCCAATCAACAACTGCCTCTATCTTGCTAGGATCAATCGCTACTCCATCAGCAGAGATAACGTGACCCAGAAATTGCACTTGAGAAAGCCAAAATTCACATTTAGAAGGCTTTGCATATAACTGTTTCTCTCTGAGAATTTGCAACACAGTTCTCAAGTGACCTTCATGCTCTTCCTTACTCTTGGAATATATCAGGATATCATCAATAAACACAATCACGAATTGATCCAGAAACGGCTTAAATATGCGATTCATGTAATCCATAAACACCGCAGGAGCATTAGTGAGTCCAAATGGAATTACTTGATACTCATAATGTCCATATCTAGATCGGAAGGCAGTCTTCGGAATATCTTCCTGCCTAATTCGGATTTGATGATAACCCGACCTCAAATCAATCTTTGAGAAAACACAAGCACCCCTCAACTGATCAAGCAAATCATCTATGCGAGGGAGAGGATACTTGTTCTTAATGGTAACCTTATTCAACTGACGGTAATCAGTGCACAATCTCATGCTACCGTCCTTCTTCTTAACAAATATGACTGGTGCTCCCCACGGGGACACACTAGGCCGGATAAACTGCTTAGCCGAAAGCTCTTCAATATGCTTCTTTAACTCAGCTAATTCCGGTGGTGACATCCTATACGGAGCCAGAGAGATAGGCCCCACACCAGGCAACAGATCAATCGTGAACTCAATCTCTCTATGAGGCGGAAGTTGTGGAATTTCATCTGGAAACACATCCACAAACTCCCTCACCACGGAAATAGTGCCAATCTCCTCATGACTTCCGCCTACTAAACCCCCCACAAAGACATATCCCAATGCCCCGGCCCTCAAAGCCTTTCTAACCTGCAAAACAGATAGATATGGGGAAGAACTAGTAGCAGAATCATCAGCATCAAGCACGATCCTTTTACCACAGCAGTCTATCATAGCACAGTTCTTTGACAACCAGTCCATACCCAAGATAACTTGAAGGCTGATCATAGGTAAACAAATAAAATCCAGCACGTAATCTCGGCCTTCATATTTGAATTCAACATCTTTACACAACACGGATGTATAACACTCCTCTCCAGTAGCAGTAACCACTTTCATTGGAGGGCGAATGTCATACATTTGCAAATTTAGCCCAACAGCCATAAAGTCAGACATACAAGAGTGTGTAGCTCCTGAATCAAACAACACTTCAACATCCATATTATCAATGTAAATTGTACCTTTCACTAAATTCGGAGCCTTCTCCGATTGTTGACGGTCCATGGTATATACTCTACCAACCGTCTGAGACTCTAACATAGGTTAAACAACAGAGACCGGAACAGCAGTAGCTTGAACTGCCATAGTCCTTGCTTCGTTCTGAGGACACTGCCTGGAGTAGTGACCGGATCTTCCACATTTAAAACAAATCAATTCACCGGTAGCACATGGACCTCTATGCTCTTTGCCACATCCCTTGCACTTGGGAGGAGGTCCTCTATCAACAAAATTCTTCTGGGTACCGGGTTTTTTGAACAAGTCAAAGGGCTTATTCGCATTCAGCTTCTTGCCTTGCACCTTCCTGTTCTTCCAATAACCGGAGCCCGTTGCTTTATGGGAACTAGGTGCCTGGGCCTCAGAAGACTTCTTGGTTTGGGGCACCTTATACACTTCCTCCACTTTCCTACACTGGTTTACAAACCGACTGAACTCTCGGATATCACAATTTGACATCTTCCGAGACATCTTCTCATTAAGACCCCATTGGAACTTGGAGGTCATTTCAGCCGAGGTGGGTAAGGCTCGCCCATAGTTGGCGTATTTCACCAACTCATTGAATTTTGAGAAGTATTGGTCAATAGACATCGACCCTTGTTTGAGATCGTTATACTCATTCTGCTTTTGTTCCCTAGCCTCTCTAGGGAAGTAGTTATCCAAGAACAATGTCTCGAATAACCGCCATGTGATCTCCCGACCTTCAGCTTCTAATGGCTGCACGGTATTTGTCCACCAATCCTCTGCTTCCTCTTCCAGCATATAAACAGAGTAAGCCAACTTCATTGCGTCAGGGCATCTCATCACCCTAAATATCTTCTCCATAGCTTGGAGCCATTTTGCAGCCGCCATTGGCTCATAACCTCCCTTAAAAGAAGGAGGTTTATGTTTTCGGAAAGCCATCAATCTCCTTTCCTCCACTTCATGATCACCGACATTTTCAACTTGAGGTTGACGAACCTCAGTGTGATGACTCCGACTCCCAGAGTGGTGACTACCTTCACCCTCATTGTTACCCACTCCACCCTCTTCCTGTGAAGGAGGTGGAGAAGGCGTAGCAGTGTGAGGAGGAGGAGTGGGTTGCCGGTTCACGGGCCTAGGACCCCTCAACGTCCTCAACTCGGTCATCATTGCGGCCATAGCAGTCCGCGAGTCTTCATTTGTTTTCATCAGATTTTCATTGGCTTGCCTGCTAGCAGCCAACTCCCTCTGAACGGCTGCAAGAGCTTTAGCCACGGGATCAGGCTGTACGCCCGTTGCCCCACGGCCACTTCTAGGCCTCACAAGAGCAGCCAAAACAGGTTCTGGCTGAGCATTGGTGTTTGATGGTCCGGGGTTGTTTCGGTTCCTCGTCATGTCACTACACATGTTACACAAAGAAGTGAGTTGATCAGGCCCACACTTAGTGATCACAAATGCAATAATCATACAGAGTACTAAAACAACTATAAAGCATCAAACACTAAGCATACTCATCAATAGCTAACAGTTATTCCCTACGAAACTGCTCTGATACCATAAAATGTAACACCCCGTTCTAGAACCGGTTTGTTAACATCGCATTATGATATTAAGCGCAGTTACAATCACATGGGTTCAATTAAAATCCGGATAAATTTTTCATTTTAAAACATACCGAATTTATAATACCCAATTCCGTGATCATAACCGTATTACCTTGCGGAATCATATCAATTAAGCTTAACATCATGTTCTTATTCCATTTTTAAACCATTAATTTACTTCCTATTTATTTCACAACTTCTACTATATTGTAGATTTCTTCATTAGCTATGCGTGGCTTCAAACCGCGCTCAAATCGGAGCACTGTAGCCCAAGTTAGGACAATTTGAAGCAACACAAGAGAGTGTTGGTCACAGGCCCCGCGCGCTTCAGCACGCTACCGGGCGCTCAAGCGCACGCTATCGGGCGCTAAAGCCTCCATCTGGGCGCTTAAGCGCACGGAGGCAGTAAGCATCAGGCATTCCAGTGTGGATGGGCGCCTAAGCGCGCATCAGGGCGCTCAAGCGCGCTACCCTGGGCGCTTAAGCTCCCACTGGGACGTTTTAGCGCGCAGAGACAGAAGCATCTCCTCCTTCAGTGGCGAAGGGCGCTTAAGCGCGGACCAGGGCGCTCAAGCGCGCAACCCTGGGCGCTTAAGCACGAGGGGGCAGTAAGCCACCCAACTTTCTGCAGCAAAGGGCGCTTAAGCGCACGCCAGGGCGCTCCAGCGCGCAATCCTGGGCGCTTAAGCCCCCACTTGGGCGCTCCAGCGCGAGGAGGCAGAATGCATTGGCACTCGCAGGGGCAGCAGGGCGCTTGGGCGCGCTCCTGGGCGCTTAAGCGCGCTGCCAGGGAATTCCAATTCCCACATTTCTCAAGTCCAAGCCTAGGGGAAAATGCATCCCCATTACAAACCCCAATTGTCCATGCCCCAAAACTAAATCCTAGCACTCATCCAACCACTCCTCATGAGATTTAGCTA
This sequence comes from Gastrolobium bilobum, assembly GCF_033153095.1. Taxonomy (NCBI): domain Eukaryota; kingdom Viridiplantae; phylum Streptophyta; class Magnoliopsida; order Fabales; family Fabaceae; genus Gastrolobium; species Gastrolobium bilobum. The sequence goes on along the minus strand of NW_026896380.1, from coordinate 102,271 downwards.
GAATTTGGGCAGCATGACCTTTGTTTCCTCATCGTTTACCAGTTTAAACAAAAGGGTACCTAATTGATTTTCAGCCCAACCAATTCAACAACTCGATACATAACAAGCATGCATATATTGAATTTCAAGTAGGCATCATTTACATTACATATCCTTTACAAATCATAGAACTTAGCTTACAAAACACTATGATCATTCCCTTGGCTCCCATCAACAAAAGGTGTAACCAAAGGCATGAGCATAGGCTAAGTTCATCCAATGAATCAAGATATACAAATGAACATGGGCTTTCAAAATAAAATCCTATACATGTCAACTACAAAAGGCATGCATAAACTCAAAGGGAATGCCACATTTCAGGCATAATCCAGATATGGCCACTTGCCACCAGAGGCTCCTGCAGCATCCTTACCTGAAAGGGGGTCCCCACAACACGGGGTGAGATATACGAATATATCCAGTAAACCAGGGGTCCTTGGAGCATCTCTCCACCCCACAGTTCCATATCAGTGTAATAGCAATAACAATAATAATGCAGTAAATACATATCTATGCAAAGTGCACTACATCTCCAGGAGAAATCCCTCGAGCTCTCAAGCTGTCCTAAGGAAACTCAGATGCAAATAGTCCTACTGGCCAGCTAACTACCAAGTATGATTTACGCATCGTCATGCAACATACCAACATAGGGAAACACCATCCTATGCCACACCAAATGCATACACATACGTATAACAAAGCATTACACTATTTTATTGCATTTATATACACAATCACAACCTCTACCCTTTCAGGGCTTGGTAGAACAGTCAAGGGAATTACACCCAAGGTCCGAAGGCTTACCTCAATGCTTCAGTCGACCTTTGTTCTTCACCAATGTCAACAATACTCTACTCCAAAACCAACACCTACACATGGTGTAATGCAATCAACACATTGCATCCAAGAGTATTTCACAATCAACCATCAAATACTCAATTCAAAACACCACACAAGTGTGAGCTTACCAATTCCAATGAGCTACTCAAGCTCCATAGCTTGTTCAAGCGGTTGATCACTCACGGTCGGTCCAAATGTCTCAATCCTAGACATCATTAGGACACAATCATCAATCAACCAAGCCATACCATTTATCAACAATGCAAGGAATCCAATATCAAGCATCATATTCTTGCCATTTTACAAGTATACTCATTTAGCTATCTAAGCTCATTTTCACCGATTAAATGACATTCCTAGCATTTTCCATAACATGCTCTAAGCTCCATTCTTCCTAGAACATAGCTAATTCAACTACATTTCATCAAAATCCCAATTTACTATTCATAAACCCAAATTTCAAGGAATCATGAGGTTCAAGGGTTAGAATCTTACCACCAATGGTCACACAACCAAGCAAGGAGTGTTCCTCAAGCTCCCATGGAGGTTGAACTTCCCAAAACCCCAAAATCTCTCCAATGGCCGAATTTTTGAGAGGCAATATCCCTCTCCACAATGCTCCCCACTCAAAACAAAGCAAGGATTATGAAAGAGGAGGAGATTTGGAGTGGTTTAGGCTTTTGAACGGATGGATTTGGTTGAGATTTGCTTTCTCTCTCTCTCTTTCCCTTTTCTTCTTCCCTCTCTTCTCTTCTCCTTTCTGTTCTGCGTCGACGGGCTGGGTGGGAAAAATGGGCATTCTTTTGTGTTTTTAAGTCACTTACTTGGTTAAGTGACTTATGTGGGTATTGGTTCGTCTATCTATTCAACTCCAATAATTACCAAACTTTACCCAAAAGTCTGGAATATTATTCTAGGAATATTACTATTTTTATTTTTATATTTTGGGTACTTTTGTCAGTACCCATTTATACCCCTTAATTTTCACTGAGTACACTTTTTAACTCCAAAGTGACTCAAATTCATTTAATTAAGCATTATACTTAATTTCACTCACCAAAACATGTTTAATTAATTAATTACACTAGATTTACTAATTAATTAAGTTGGGCTATTATAATTACAAGCATCTCTGAAAATTTAACATACGCAAGCACAACAAATGGTTTTTTTCCAAAGCTCTCAAGCAGCACTCTAGTGAAGTCCAAGACTACAAGTAGCCATAACCACTGCCATTTTGATCTCTCTTCAATGTAATAACTTGATTAGAGATAAAGGAATTTGAGAGAGAGAAAATTTAAATCTTGAGTAAATACCTTTTTTTGGTCCTCAGCAAATTTTACTACGTCTGCTTTAGTCCCTAACAAATAAAAAGACTATTTGTGATATCTGAGAAATTCAAAATGGACTCATTTAGTTGAAATCGTGGTCCCTAACAAATTTAAAAAAGATCCACATTACTCCCACAAAAGGACTAAAATGAGTACACTTTGAATTTCTTATAATTAAGGATTATGAATAGCTATTTTATTTGCTAGGGACTAAAGCGAGCATCATAAAATTTGCTGAGAACCGAAAATGATATTTACTCTTAAATCTTTTTGGCCTCAAAATAAAGATGAGCAAACTGCAAAGTAACACAGACACGAGTCAAGACATGTAATTATAGAATATTCATTCCAATTTATATATATAACACTTGTACAAAAAAATGCAAGCATTCTAAAATAACAACTGAAATACTAGATTAATTTCTTTAAGTTGAAATTATACCTCATAGCTTTCAGCAGCCACATAAACTTGTTTATTCATAGCTTTTACCCCAAACTGTACCATTCGGATTGTACTAGTAGAAGAAGTGATAATATCCCTTGTAGTACATTGACCCTATACACAAATTCCACCAACCATGTCAACAATTCTAAAGTGATATGGAGAAGAAGTGATAACTCATTATGTTCCCGATTCTTTGACTCGACCTTTCCCTTCCATTAGTCTATATCTAACGTCGAGTCTGTTGTAGATAATACTTTTATAAAATTTATTTTGTGAATATTTAAAATAGATAGGCTTCTTCATTATCTATTACTCACTGCTTTTATAAAATTTATTTTGTCCCAGGTTTTGTAGGTAGGAATTATTAGAGTTCTCTCTCTATATATTTTAATGAAAACAAAAACACTTCATCAATTTATTTGTTTTGAGAATCCTATCTATTACTTATCTTTCAATTATATATGTTGTAGGATAGGAATTCCAGTCTTCATAGTGTTAGTAAGATTGTGTGATAGAACCTTTTTTTCAACAAATACAAAGATATTAGCATGGGACATGTACTAATGAAAATTGAAAAATAATCCTACCAGTTTACCATAAAAACAGACTAGAAAGTCTTGCATGCATTTGCATTCAATCAAGAGTAAACACGGACAACAACTCAATAACAGTTCAATATTTTACTCCAAATATCTCTCTCACAAATTTGGTAAACTAAAATTTGGAACATTAGAAGACGCCCCACTCTCACGTCTAGACACTGAGAACCCGCACCAACCCCGTATCAATTTCATTTGCAAAACATTTTTCTGCGAAACATTTGAAACCTCACACAATGATACCACCAATAATTTCCAAAACCTAGCTCAAGCACCAGGACTTGATGGATCAATTCTTGCTCTCCTAATCCACTTACCAAATAACAAAAAAGAAAAAGCACGAAATTAGAAAAAGAAGAAGAACGAGTAGAAGAAAGAAGAAAGTAGAAGAGCTATCAACTGCGAATAAAAAGACATGAAAAAGAAGAAATCGAAAGAGCATGAAGAAGAAAACCATGACAAGAAAGAGAAATTGGAAATTTAGGGTTTGGATAAAAAAGAGTGGGCTAGCCCGCGGTTAACCTCACTCTAACCCAATAAAAATAAAGATCATTGGGGCTAGGGTAAAAAATAATCCCATCATACGGTGGCTGAAAATTGGGGTTGTAACGTTGGCCCACGGGTTGGATCCCGTTTTGACAGCCTAGCTGTGTTAAGCTTATCAGTTGAAAGCGAACACGTTAAAGCCTATGCAGGATTACTCAAAATTTAAAAACATCCAGTGCACTAGGAATGTTCAGCTACGCGCCTCAAAAAAATAGAAATATGCTATTTCGCGAAGTAGAAATAACTTTGGTTGCTATTAACTAGTGAATTTGATTATTTGCTACTGTATGAGGTGGATATGTAAGATATCCATTGTTGCTGGAGTTTCGAGGTGAATTTAGAGGCAAAACGACGCTAGTAAAAATTGGCAAAAATTTCTCTAACTCAAAGCTGTTTTGAAATGTATTTCCTCACTACAACAGTCAAACGCGTTGATCAACTTGACGAGACCGGTGTCGTCATAGTGCATGGCGCGACCAGCAGCCATGTCATCACCTCATACAGTCCCGTCAGGTTGGATGACGCGTTCAGTGTCAAAACCGTACTTGACATGTGGATCCCGTCAAGAGTTGTGACGAGTCCAAGTATTATGGGTCACGCTAAATTTTGTGACGCGTTATATAGTATAAAAATTTGTTTCTCATTGGAAGGTTCAATTGTGCTTGTTTGGATGGGCTTCTCTCATTTCAAAAGCTGCTTTTTTTTTTTAAAAGAAAGTGCTTTTAAAATTTTTATGTTGTTTGGATACTAACTTTGAAGAAAAGGAGAAGTTAATAAAAAAGCTAAAATTTTGCTTTTGCAAGAAGTTAAAAAATTTGACTTCTGAAAAAAACACAAGCCAAAAGCAACCCAAATCTCTCGTCAGAGCACCTGACGATCCAAAAACGGTGATTTTCTTTGCATCAACATGGTAGATTCAAGTGACTTGACCAAGAACAAACCAAGAGACATAGCTTCCCATGAAGGTAGAGCGTGGGTGGCTGTGAAATCCATGACCGACTGGATGGAGGAGGGCGACTGTGTATCTTGCAAAAGCAGCTTGTGTGTCATCTGCAAACTTTGGGAAGTGCTCACCTTTGGTGAGGAGGGCGACGGTGAAATCCATGATCTAAGGATGGAGAAGTGCTCAACTTTGGGATGATCTATAACACCAACGGTGTGTCATCTGCAAACCAGCCTCACCAACAAAAAATTGAGCACTTCTATATGGAGGAAGGCGACTGTGTATCTTGAAGGGGGTTGATTTTTTTGGGGAGAAAAGGAAATAAAATTTTAAGGGTACAACAGTCATTTTATGTTTACAAAATGCTTTTTTATTTTAACATCCAAATGACTTTTTAATTAAAAGTGCTTTTTAAATATTGCATTCAAATGCAAAATAACTTCAACTTTTAAATTTTTTTTTTTTTAAAAAAGTAACTCATAAAAAGTTCTTTTTTAAAAACCTATCCAAACGGCCGAAAAAGCTGTTGCCAGAAGTGCAAATGCTAAACAGTGGACAAAAATAATGGTTAGTTACTGTTTCAAGCAATCTTATTTTATTATTTTTTACTATTTTCATTACTGTTTAATAGTTCAGTTATGCTTAATCTTTAATTAAATCAATAAGTATAATTACTGTTTAATAATTTCACTAACAATTAATCTATTTAACTAAGTAGGTTTTTTTCTTAAGGTTTCATAAATTATAATTACTAAATTAATTAAAACAAAAATGATAAAAAAATTAAAATTAGTGGATACCCTAAACCCAAAAAATCCGAAATAAAAATGAATGGATCTAAGGCTTGGTATTTTGATTGTTTTGATTATTTTAATTATCTTAGTGTTTATGTTATTTAAACCGAAATAATAAAATTTATTTAGTAAAATAATGAATTTGTAATTAGTGTTTTAATTATTGAAATTCTAATATTTTATAAATGTCTGTTTTAATTACTATTTTAATTATTTTATATATTTAATTATTTTATATATTTAATTACTGTTCTAATATTTAGTAATATAAGTTTTTTAATTACTGTTTTAATTATTTTGTAACTTCAATTAGCCTTTAGAATTATTGAAGCCTTAGATCCATTCATTTTTTAGTTAGGGTTTTTTGGTTTAGGGTATCCACTAATTTTAATTGTTTTATCATTTTTATTTTAATTAATTTAGTAATTATATGTTATGAAACCTTAAAAAAAACTACTTAGTTATTTAGATTAATTGTTAGTGAAATTATTAAACAGTAATTATACTTATTGATTTAATTAAAGATTAAGCATAACTGAACTATTAAACAGTAATGAAAATAGTAAAAGATAATATTAAACAATAATAAAATAAGATTGCTTCAAACAGTAACTAACCATTATTTTTGTCCACTGTTTAGCATTTGGACTTCTGGCAACAGCTTTTCATACTATACTAATTGAAACTTTCAACGAGAAACAAATTTTCATACTATACAACGCGTCACAAAATTTAGCGTGACCTATAATACTTGGATCCGGCACAACTCTTGACGGGATCCACGTGTCAAGTACGGTTTTGACACTGAACGTGTCATCCAACTTGACGGGACTGTATGAGGTGATGACATGGCTGCTAGTCATGCCATGCACTGTGACAGCACCGGACTCGTCAAGTTGACCAACGCGTTTGACTGCTGTAGTCAGAAAATACATTTTAAAACAACTCTAAGTTGGAGAAACTTTTGTCAATTGTTACTAATACGATCGTTTTGCCTGAATTTAGATGTATAGAACTTACGTGTATGGAAAGATGAGTTGAATGTAGATAGGTAATATTTGCTTAAACTTCAAGAATCCAAAGCTGTATGTCTTATTAATGAGAATGCCTAAGTAATGCTAAGAAAGGGGAATTGTACAAAAGAAGGGACTGTATGCCCTCTTTTCGAATATTGGAATGAAACAGCAACATGTTCCAATCCATCGCGATGTATCCAGATATATAAATATAACTGTATATCCAGATACATGCTCACAGAATAGGTTCCAACAGCTATTCCTTGTTCTTTACGAGTAATTCACTCTCCAGACATGCTTTTTAGCTTTTATTGAAGTTAAATGACCATCATATGAGATCTATTCACACTTTTCCCTTAGTGGAGGATATTAATTAGCTATGTGAATGGGCAATCCCAAGTGAGTGTCTCTCGTACATGCAAGCTTAGCTTGCCATGAGAATGCACAGATTCATGACATGTTATAGTGTATGTTTTACTCAAGAAGAGCTCGCTATGTGTGTGAAGATTTTGATGTATTATGGACTATGTTATATGACATATTACATTATGCTTGAATTAAATATATGATGAATGTATCATAGTCTATCATTGCAAGCTGAGCTTGCTAGGAAGTTACGATCCATACAGATTCTTGATCAAATACAATAAGTTGTTCTGAAAACAGACTAAAATGAGGGAATGAACCCCCAATAGGTTGGGTGACCTTGGTATATGGTTCCTGTGTGTATCCTGGTCCATAAAGGTTTGGGTTTAAAAAGCATCATATATAGTAAGGGACACCCTACATGGTTATGAGCTGAACAGGCCTTGTGCAAAAGGCCCCTTTAGTGTGAGCATAGTAAAATGGTAATGAAATATAACGTCCCCCTAGTGTGTGTATATTAAAAACAGCATATCACACATAGCTTGCCCCAAAGGTTTGGGCAAGAAAATGATAACCTGTCTGCATGTGCCCCAAAGGTTTGAGTTAATAATATAGCAGAATAATGTTATGAATGTTTGTGCATCCGGTGATTATGTTATGCATCTCAGATTAATGTATGATGTGCAGCAATGTTTCTCTTAGTTACAAAATGATATATTCTGCATGTATAACGAGTGCTACTTTAATTGATGAAAAATACACTAGCAACAATCAGGCATCATTTGTAATAAACTGGGGCATATGTTTGATATGCTCCAATTTAACGGAGGGATGAATACTGCTAACAGCTTTAATTTCCTATTTAATATTAGAGTTTTATTAATCTCCTTTTCCATAAGATAGGTATCTTATGTTGTAGAGAAAAACTAGGTGGGTCCCACCATTACAAAAAAAAAGAAAAAAAAAAAAGTGAGGTGCGGAAATCGAAGTGAGAGAAAATGAGATAAATTATCTAATGTAAAAGGAGACTAATATTTCCCTTAATATTATATTCTTGTTTTCTTTTTTCGGAGCATATCATAATATGACATGGTGTACATAATAGTGGATATTGTACATAATTAGGATAATTGATTTCTTTCGAGTATATAATAAAATGTCTGCTGCAACTAAATTCTTTCAAATAATTCCGAAATCTTTTGTCATTTTTCCAGTATTAACATCAAGAAACTAAAATTCATCTCCAAAACCACATGCAAAGACTGCAATAGAACTAAAAAAGAAAAAGAAAAACTACACAAAATAAAAAGAGGAGTCATTAAAAACAGAAAGCAACAAAGCATATTAGTCCTGAAAAAAACGATACTGATTAACTTAATTTTTTTTTTCCTTTAAGAATGATTTATTGATCTTTCAAAAAAATTCAATATTCACTTTCTTTTTATTTCAAATATTCCAATTACCCCGATTGCCCTGGCTTATTATTTTGGTTAAACGCATCTGATTAATGAAATGATGTGTATCCAGCTTTAAAAACATAAAAGCATACACAAATGTATGAGCAATAATTAAAAGATTTCAAGACCAAAATGGACACACAAACAGAGAACTAGATGCATCATAGGACCCAATATTTGAGATCATTCGAAGACCCTCCTCATCCTTAAGTCTAAGCCAGCAAACACTAGATGTAAACTCACCAACCAAATCCAACGAAGAGACTCGCTTAAAAATTAACTGCAAAGAATATAGACAGGGGCACTACAGCATCATGCCAACATTTGAGGACTGTAATTACAGCACGATTATGCCTTTAACTAACAGCCATAGCTTTAGAGGAACCATCAACCTATTTTTCCTTTCATTCAGAGGCTTCAAATACAAACATTAAACTCATTAGCACCATCTACGAAATCTAGAAATCATGAGAACAATGGACATGAAGAAAATATATGAATCAACTAATTACATTTGTCTTCTACTGTCCCATTTGAACCAACACGAAAATAAATCAATAGAGAAGTGATAATTTGGAAGGTATACCGACAGGCAATAGATAATTTTCTCAAATGGACTGCTGTAGCTAGATGTCCAGGAATGCTTCAACTTCTTCCCTAGCTGTTTATCCTTCTTGGTCTTTTTCTCTTTCTGTGACCCTCCTGTGTGAATTATTTGAGCGTCAATGCATATGGGAGTAAAAAATCCAGGTGCGAGATTGTGTGCCATGTATAAGCATTATCGTAAAGAGAGAAAGATAGAGACTCTCAATATGTTAAATAAGTGTGTTAGTGAGTGATTAGTATGCTGTGTCAAAACAAAATGGGTGAGAAAGTGAATGAGAGTACCTGTTAACAAGTCAATGTGGATGGCTAGAGGATGTGAAAAATGGACGATTAGGTGAAAATTCAGCAAGTGAGGAATGTGAGATTGTTGTGATGGCTGTGCATTGGTGAATTAAGTTGAAAGAGTGAAAGACGAGAGCTACATTTAAGTGGGTGTACGAGTCAAAAGTGGTGCTGTGTGAAATGAGTGATGAGAGTATCAATGAGAATGAGAGTATCTATGCGGGATAAATGGCTACTACTCCATGTGATTTTGTGTTGTGGAGATGAGGGAATAGTGATTGGGTGAAGAATGTGTTGGTAAGAGGAAGCAAATTCTAAGAATGAAATTTTATTTTATTCAGACCTTTATTAGTTCCTTAAACAACTGCTAAAGCAGTCACGGTCCTAAAGGACTAGTATCCTGATTGTGCAAACCAAAACTCAGCACTTTATATAGGGTCAACTCAATATTTATGCATCAATACTTAATATCATGCTCCTTTTCGGTTTATGTACCAAATATGTAACATTCAATCCAAATTTCACATAAAACAGATTACACAAATAGTGTCAGGTGTTTTGTAATCACTATGTAAGAGATCCATTCAAACTTCATAATCAGAACAGAATATGAATGACTCACACAAAGGCAACTTTTGATATGAGGTTCAATTCAAAGAGCTAATATTGGACCCAGAAAACATAAGGTTACGACAGACTCGTTAAAGTCTTTATGTAGCAGATGTACAAATATTTCGAGAAAATTACTAGCCATTTAACCTGGCAGTACAATTTAGTCAAATCAAGTAATCCTAGTTTAACAAAACAAGCTACAAACAGAAATGCTGAGACACAGAGTCTTAAGAACCTGAAGCTAACCATCCAATTTCAGAATCAAGACAACACAAACAAAAATTCACCCAATAACATTGATAAATAGAAAGTTGCGGCAATTAAGAGTTTTAAGAGTTATGTTACAAACTTGATATATCAATATCCTTAACACAAGTCAAGCATTACAAGATTGCAAATAAAAGCCAAAAAAAAACATACTACGGGTCCGTTGCAGTAAACAAGAATTTACAATCATGATAATAATGCTGACCAGATTAGTTACCAAGGAAGCTTATCACAAGAAAGTCATGAAGAGCTCAGTTTACATAGTAAAGCCAATTTAGTTTCAGTTCAGTGATGCAGCAGCTGAGTTATACAAGAATTTAATCGAAGAAAGTGCCTTCATTCAACATGCAGTTAAGTAAAATATTTCATATTTGGATGGATGTAACGGTCAAATGAAGAGTTGAGCAACCGACAAAAGGAATGATTTAAGGGGGCTGGCTAATCCGAGAATACAATATATATATATATATATATATATATATATATATATCACTTACAGCCCTTCAAGCCATAGTTGTTAAAATCTCAATTTATCACTACGATTTTACGTTTTTACAATTTTTTTCATCAAAACGATTTTACCAATATTCCAAACGCTTTTACGTTTTTACGATTTTTTTACATTACGATTTTACGTTTTACGATTTTTTAGTTCCCTTCCAATTTTACTTAAAATCTCGATTTTAACAACATTGCTTCAAGCTTAGTGAACATGTGTACATGCAGTAGAAATAAAATATCCTCAGCAACAAAATTTTACTGCAGTACACAAAATGCCTTACAAGGGTAATCTAGTTACTATTATTCCATTTACACTTAAATTGAACCGGATCGGAATTAAAATTTCATAGAGTTTAATTTCTTAATGCAGAAAATATATCGAAGCAGTCAAGACAGAGTAAAACTAAGAAAATAATCTCAACCCCAAATAGTCTCTTGTTCACGCAAGACACCAAACTATCCCGATATCGGAAACAACAGGAACCAAAGTATTAGTTAAATACTCTGACAAATAATCACTTAAAACACGACAAATAAACAATTAGACCTAAAGAGAAGAGTGCACAACATTACAAGTTCATCCAATCGGTCAGTCAAATTTAGCGTCCAATCTGATACTGCTAATGTCTTACACAGAAATGAGTTGATCAGGCTCACATCTTAGCAATCAATAGTGCAACATCAGGTTGGACACTCAACAGTCTCTCACATAGAGACACATAGAACTCACCACAATTACTGCTAGTACAACGTCCACCAACAAGCACACACCAGCAAGCAATCACGAACAGAAGTCACAAGCAACAATCATTAACAAACAGGCATTTATAAGCAATTGCTAGTAATTTATCACCTAGAACACTGCTCTGATACCACTAAAAAAATACAGTTTTTTATAATTTTAAATTTTATGACATAGACAAAGATGATTTTCACAAGGTGCCTCATCACAATTGGGTACAAACCTGTCTTATAGAGTATTTCATTTTCATTTCTATGTAAAAAATGGTAATCATCAGAACTAGAAGTAAATTAGACTGAATTAAAAAGAATAACTTTTTCATCGTGTAATACACTAGTAGCATACATTAATGTCTATATTAAATACCTGTGTAGCTTCAAAAACACAACCCCCGATGTACAAATGCAGTGCTTAATCAAATTTTCACAATTATGAAGCAGAGTTATGCTTTCTGCTTTTTAGAGCCTAGAACAGAAACAACAAGTATCCTTGGACATGTATTTTTAAATTCAGGTAATATCTAAAAAGTAAAATATATATATATATATATAAGAGAAAAATAATTAAATTAAGGAATGCATAAGTAATTCAGGTAGAGTATCCAAAAATATAAATTCAAAAAAAAAAAAAAAATTTGTTTAAGATTATAAAGAAGATATGCAGAATTAATTTAAAAGAATTCAAATTTAAAATTTAAAAAAGAGAAGTGAAGAATGACTTATGTTATTTTTAAGGGATAATAAACTAAGAGATTAAGCCAGTCTCAAGACAGTCTATTATAATTTAATATATAAGGGTGGATTACTCGAAATACCAAAAAGACCTACAAGATGATTGAAAGTTATGTTATTATCCAACAATCAACTCAACTTATCAATGCTGGAGAAGTCATCTTAAAACTCAATGCCAAGGAAACATTTGACAGGACCTATAACAGGCCAATAACATAACTATCAAGTGCAAAATGTGCAAATTAATAGAGGGGGGAAATCGGATCTGGGAATTCACATTAATTGTGCATTCCCAACTATTTTACATGAAGAACAAATTTCATGAACAAAACCCCTCACCAGTAAAGTTGTCAACTTGAGATGATCAGTTTCATGGACTTCTCAATCTTCATCGTCAGAGCTGGCATCGTCACTACTATAATCACTACTATCACTGCCTCCAAGATCCAAATTAACTGGCTGCACTTGAATAACTTCTGGTTGCTTGGGCTGAGGAATGTGAGGCTGTAATTGTTGCTCCTCAAATCTTGGTACTGGAAGGGAGTCCATGGGAGGCAATGGCACGGGATCCCCAGGTTTCCAGCCAGGTGGAGGCTTAATTGGTATATCAATAGGTAATTGCACAGGCATTCCAGGCTTCCAACCAGGCGGAACCGTAAAATTTGGAGGTAGCAGCCCTTGAATTGCAGACAAATTTGCAAGTGGATTGGTATCCACCTGCTGTAGAGGCAGAGGCTCAATAATAGCCTCAATCGTTTTCTCCTTGGCTTCAACTGCTTTAGGCAATCCAATATCAAGATCTGCAAAATTATATAACTGTGAAGCTCTCATTTGTTCTTCTTGTGGTGCAGGTGGCAGTGCACCGCGGAGAGGAGCTTGCCCAGCCCCAAATTCCGGTGGTGCAAAGGTTGTATAACTTATCCGATGGGCATATGATAATATATCAGACAGCTTCAGCTGAGATGAGACAGTCGAGGAAATCAAAGAATCATCTTCATTTCCATCTCCTGATTTCGATCTCTTGGTGCGGCGATAATCAGAGTAATCATCAACAAGAATGTCAAGACCTCGCTCAGCGTCCTTGAGTTTGTTGGCAAACGCGAGAAGTGCCGAATCTCTTGAGCGGATTTCGCGATCAATCTTCTGCTTAGCATCTTGTAGATCAAGAATCTCTTGGAGTTCGGCAACGGCTTCGAAGATTTGGGTTTGAAGAACGGTGAAAAGCGAGAGGATTTCTTTGGTGGTGGAAGGAGAGGACTCGAGCGGGGTAGACAAATGTGCTTGGCCTTGTGAAGGAAGGAAGGTAGGGAGGGTTCCACGGAAAGCAGTGACCCAAAGGGACCTGTTGGGTGATAATTCAAAGAGCTTAGAAGTTAAGCAAGCCATTTGAAGAAGAAGTGCTTGTGCTCTGGGGAGGGGTGGGAGAAGAGACAGTAGAGCTGCTGAAGGGGTTGCCGAATTGCGGTCTTGGTGGTGATGGGTCTGTGAAGGAGGGAGCTTTGGAGGAGTAGGGTTCGTAATCGACGGTGAGTTAGGGTTGGTAAGGCCCAGCCTAGCTGGGGATTGCACAATTTGGTGTTGAAGCATTTTGTATAGATTCTTCTTATGCTTTCCAAAGGTATTATCAACTGTACTACAAAATGTAAGAGAAAAATTCTTCAGTATATCATAAAGACTGATAGAGCTGTCAAAATGGGGGGAACAGGGATCATAATTGTTGAACAAAGGTACAAGTCGCAACTCACAATGTAGGTTACAGGCACACAAAAAATTAATTCATAATCGCACTAGTTTGCACACAAAAATAACATTCACAAACATTTGAATGATACTGAAAAAAAAAAATATTGTTTTATTTGAACTTTCGTTGAAATTGATGATAAGGCATCGCGGATGTAACACAATTAACAACAAATTGCATCTCAGGTAAGGAAATATCATACCTTGAGGCCCGATTTTTTCGATTTGAGCAATTACGAATACCAAACAACGGAGGAATTGCGAGGTGCTACGCCTACGGACGCTAAAGAAATGAAGGGAAATTGAATTTCTGGAAACCCTAACGCGAGGAAGCAAGATGGCCGAAGCTGCATCTTCTGTTCTTCTTAAATCTAAACGCTTCGTTTCCGGTCTTTGCACTCTTCTTCTTTTAAACTAGCGTTACGGTCGTTATCCAAAAAAAAAAAAAAAAACTTTACGATCGTAATAAATTATCCCTTTTTTTTACATTAGATAAGTTTTTTTTTCTGCACACTTTTTGATAATTGTGTCATCATTTTTTTTTTTTTTCTTTTTTCAGATGATGGAGTCCATGAATTTATCTCTATGACATGAAATAACTTATCTCCTTTAACATGAGATTAATAAATTTTTTTTTTTTAACAATTGAGTTAAATTTTTAAAAATCAAATTCTTAATATTTATTTTACAAAAAAACTATTGAGAAGACAATTTTTAAGAAACTGGTTTTCAATAATTTGTTTATTTTTTATTCTTCATTTTAACACTATTCTTTTAAAATAACAATTTAGGATGAGAAAAAAATTGTAATAGTATTTTTACGCTTTATTAAAAATCTAAGAATAATTAAAATCAAAATTAATAGCATTTACATGATAAGTTCATACATAATTGAGAAATATTAAATTAATACTATTTGTTAAATACTTTAAGAAATTATAAACAAATTAAAGTTAAAAGATCTATAATTGAAATTTTAATTATTGATAATTGGTTAATTGATAACACAAATATGATATATAGTAGGTTTATTCGCAAAAATAACTAAATCCACACTCTTGAGGTTGTCATATATTATGAACTCTCTAATTAGGAAAAGGTTGAATGTAGTGGTTCAGAAGCATACTAAGATCCTGTTTGGATGAGCTTTTTTTTCTTTAAAAGTTACTTTTTTTTAAGAAAAAAAGCACTTCTCAAAAAAAATCTGTTTGGATGCCTGTTTTTTAAAAAAGCAGAAGTCATAAAAAAGTTAAAAATTTACTTTTTTCAGAAGCTAAAAATTTTAGCTTTTAAAAAAAGCAGAAGTCAAAAGCCAATATTTTTTTCAAAAATCAAATATTTTTTAAAAAATCTAAATTGTTATAACTTTTGTAGAAAATACTTTTAAAATAAGGAAGTCATAAAAAGGATTTTATTGAAAAGTCAATACAAACGCAACCTAAGCCCATTCATGAGACCCATCAAGCTGGTAGTAAGAAGAATGCGCTAAGAGTAGGCAAAAAAATTAATTTATTACTTTTTTAATAAAAAATTACAAATAAGTAGTCGTTTTGCAAAGTATTACGAATCTATAGCACCCAAACACGTCCACATGTGGCGTGTTCTAATGGAGAGAGAGACGCTCATGTGGGGCGTGAGCTACTGAAGGGGACACGCCCAATGTAGGGCGTGAGTGGCAATAAAGAGACACGCCTCTTATGGGGTGTGAGCTATGATGGTAGACACGCCCAACATAGGGTGTGTGTGGCAGGAGAGAGACACGCCCCTGATGGGCGTGTTCTCCGTGGTCTATATATATGGGTTTTTCACTTTTTTACCTCATTTCCACCCTCACATCCTCTCTCTAAACCTCCTCCTCCTTCTCTCTACATTTCTTTTGGAGGGTTTTGCGCAGCGAAGCTCTGTCTCTCTCATGTAAGTCCCTATTTATTGTTTATTTTTTTTATTAACAACAATTAATATATGATAGTTATTAGTGACTTAGATAATTGTTAGGGGGTTAGAAAAATATTTGTGACTTTATTTAATTGTTAGGGGGGTTAGAAAAATATTAGTGACCTATGTAAAAGAATTGTGATGTGACTTAGGTATTAGATATGGACTTAAAAATTAATTAGTTACTTCTAAATTGGTATATGTTGGTTTTATGACTTATTTACACACTTAGAAATTAGTTTGTGACAATAAATATTTTTTTATGAATGACACTTGCAAACATATTGACCTTTCAATTAACCACATTATAATTAGGGTTTGTAAAAAAAGAATACCGTATGCAATATTAATTTAAATTGAATTTGAATTATTTAATGTATTGAAATATATTTTTAGAATAATGTAATGTTAAATGAATTAATTGTCAATGATGTTAATTTAATTGAAATTAATATAAAAATTGAAGTTAGTTAAATGCTATTTAATTCAGTGCAATTAAATTTTATTTAGTGTAAATTAATATAATATCAATAGTAATTTGGGTACATCTTTTTCATTTGTAGTAGTATTCTATTATGGCCCATTCGTCTTCATCAGAGTCCTCGCGCTCTGGATCCGATGGTGATCTTGAGCCATCTGATCCTTGTACGCATGTACTTCCTGGCCCATATAGGTGGGAGGTACTCCGTAAGAGGACACAACGCAGTCACGTTTCACAAGTTGTGTGGAACGAGGATAAGGTTAGGGGGTTAAAGATGAGGCGAGGGAAACTTCAGGGGGGACCCCATCATGATGATATACCAGACGTTGTCGCTAACTATTTGACACAGGCTGGGTTCATAGACGTGGCACGTATGAGTCATATTCAGGTATGTAATTTTTAAATTACTTAATTAAATTACCGTATGTGGACTTTGTATAATTGTTGTTTTTCCTTCAGATCGATACCCCCTTGATCTCTGCTTTGGTTGAGCGTTGGAGACCGGAGACACATACGTTTCACATGACGCAGGGAGAGATGACCGTTACATTACAGGACGTGGCTGGTATACTTGGTTTGCCTACTGACAGGCAGGCAGTTACCGGATCTACAGCGTTGGATTGGATTGCTATGTGTCAGCAGGTTTTTGGGACTGCCCCTGTTGCGGGCACAGACATTCACAGAGGCGATCTACGTATTTCTTACTTAGACAGGATATATGCTGATTGGTTTACAGTAGCACACAATCCCGAGGAGGTGAGGCGTTACACCAAGGCACACATTTTGCGGCTATTAGGCTCATGGTTAGTGTGTGACAGATCAGGTGGCAGCAAAATTGCTTGTCGTTACGTTCCACTACTTGCAGGGGACTTTACGGACATTGGCGGATACAGTTGGGGGTCTGCGGTTCTCGCCCATCTCTTTAGACATTTATGTGTGTCAACAAACCCGCGGACTGTTAATATGGGTGGTTGTCACTTATTACTGCAGATATGGGCTTGGATTAGATTCCCCCCATTGCACCACCTATCCCGCAGCCTACCCACCCGAAGTGGCATTTTGGTCACAGGTATATTTTATTAACTCATTTATTACATGTTCATTTGTCGTATGAGTATGATAATTTGTTACACATTCTATTACAGGTTTAATTCCCTACCTCCCTTTAAGCCACATGAGCAGTCTTGGTATCGGGCAAACCTTGACACGCTTTATAGAGACGGGGTTTGTGATATCTATTTAGTAATTGTTTTTAATTTATTTACATATTATAGTTGGTGGTTTATGTGTAGTTGTTACTAATTTTTTTATATGTAGGTTGTGTGGCAACCATACGGAGAGTTACCATACAACATTGTTTGTATCTAATCATGAACGGTACTTATGGTTGGCCATTACTCCTATCATTTGCTTCCACACAGTTGAGTACGCTCAACCGGATAGATGTATGCGACAATTTAGTTTTGATCAGCCCATACCGCGGAGACCAAGAAAGCTTAAGGGTGTTCATGATCTAACTCTGCGTGGGAAGAAGGATGATAATTGGGAGCGTAAGATGAGGCCCTTCATACATCGATGGACGATCAGGGATACGTCCATACGTGTTCCCCCTGTACTGGTCGGGTTGATGTCCCCGAACCATGAGTACCTACACTGGTACAGACAGCGAGGGAAACGGTTCGTCGCCAGGAAAGCTGCCAGGGTTGGGCGAGCAGTAAGTCTTGACACTTCAATTTTGAATATGATTATGTGTTTATACATTTTTAATTAACACATGTTGTTTCATTTCTTTATAGATTGATGGGTTGGAGATGCTATATTTTGCGACTACTGTGGATCAGTTCCCCGCCTTTGGCTTAGAGTGGGTCCATGACAAGATTGGTCGCATTATTGCTATATTCAGAGAGTCGGCATGAGTAGAGGAGCCAGGGCTAGAGGCTCCACCTATGCAGACTGTTGAGGAGCCGATGTTGACCATTGAGGTGACTAGTGGCAGGCAGGAGGGACGTGGACTAGGACGACAGCGGGAATCGGTTCGAGCGATACCCGATCCTATTATTGCTCCTAGACCGCGCACTGATATGCAGGGTTGGTTTAGACCGCCAGTGCTAAGCCAAGCAGGCGGGCCACATCCTATGTACCATGGTCCTCCTCCGCCACAGTATTGTGATAGCCAGGCAGGTACATCGTATGGCCAGGGGTTTACACAGAGTGAGCAGGTTTATCAGGCTAGCCCCATGGCATGCGCATCTGGTGGGGTATCGGTCTCTCAGGATCCTTCCTGTAGTACAGAGTACCAGGAGTGGAATATGGAAGACGTAACGGAGTAGTGCCAGACCTTGGACTTGACCACAGACGGAGTATGCGATTGGCCTACACATGTACCCGTTGCTCCTCCACCTTCACATCATGTGCCCGATGACCCTTTGTCATCGACTTCGCCGCATATGCAGCCTGTTACTGCACAGCATGATTTTATACCATCTGCGAGCAGTGGATATGTTGCCTCAGGACCTGGCATGTCTTGCACTACTCCACTAGCTAATGTTCCAGAGGCGGTTGACAATGAGGAGCCCTCTCTTGACGCATTTGCACAGGCTATAGAGGCTCAGTCTAGGCGTCGATTACCCCCACGTCAGGCACGTGATAGGCCATGGCCTCGTTGGTCATAGTTTTATTTCATGTTTTCGTTTAGTTAGATGGACGGATGTATTGACTGTTTTTTTGGGACTGTTGTTATTGTGTACTATGCTATCGCTGACTATTGTGGACTATTTTTTGAATATTTCTATTAGCATTGGAAGGAGTAAACAAATAATTTTTATGTATGCGATGTTATATGTTAATACAAGCAAACCACACAATCACCATAAAAGCTAATTTTAAAGAAACAGAGCGATACATTTTAATTGGCAAAATAGTTGTTCATAAGTGACAAACACCCACAAGTCATATCATGCATTATTTCCACGGTTAGGACACGACCTACGATTGTGCCCGTGTTGCTTACAAAGACCACATAACTTGCGTGATGTAATAGTTTCAACCTCATCCATCTCGTTCCGTATTCTTGTAGACTTTGGACGACCTTTTGCTCGCAACATATTTTTATCCGGTATTACCACAGGGCCTGCATTGGGTGGAATTGCTTGCTCATTGCCGATTGGTTCCCATGGAAATGAGTACGCCTTTACCAAGTTTGACGTCTTGAAAACATCATCAATATATTGTCGATAATTCCGACGAATGGATAACGCTGCAGCAATGACGTGACTACAAGGATATTTAAATGCTTTAAATTGTCCAAATTGGCATGTACGAGCAGTAAGGTTGACAACATATGTCCTTTCAAACCCTGCATCCACCTCAAAAACAGTTTCATCAACATTATATGTACGCACAATATGCATTGTTGCCACGGATTCATTATGTGTCAATGATTCAATCACATTTTTGCAATAAGTATGACCAGATTCAAGTTGTCTACAAGCCGATTGACCTCTTTCCACGCAATATTAGACCAATCTACTGTATGTAAATTTTACCAGACCAGTAATGGGCATGTTTCATGATGTACAACGATACGAGACTCCCCCAAATCATGCCATGGTTGAAGTTCAGTACCAGACCTGCCACATTCTTCGTCATTGTCCGATGCACTCAAATCCTCTGCAAGAAGACGATCCTCCGTTGCAATATTTTCCTCATCATCTTCGTCATACTCCTCATCCATCACCCAAGTAGGGTCATGTTCATCTTCCTCAGACATGTTAACAGCAGGAGCAGCAGATGAGGATGCATTAAGAGGAGAAGTAGACCTAACTGACCTCATTGGTATAACAACTTCCTCCGCGGTGGTAGTATCCACATACAACTCTAAGAAATCCTTTCTGGACTGGTTCAAGAACTCTTCCATTACCATATCGATGTCTTCGTCATCGACCACTTGCAAGCTAATGTATTGTTCACATTGCCATAATCTTGCCGTGACTAGAGTGATCAATTGGTTGTCTTGAAGACATAATTTTTGACGTATTTTCTGATGCAGCTCAGCAACAGTTGAGTTCCGTTTAATACATGATGTCCTTTTCTGCCCTACAAAAATAACACCATGACGACCTTCTTCTATCCTACCGTTAAAATATAGAACAACACGAATAGTATCAGAATTCGCACTCATTTTTAAAATCAAAATTTAAAAAGATAAAAAAAAATATGAGTAAACAAGTGCAAACTATCAGAGAGTTTAAGCATAACAATGAGAGAGTTGTGAAGAGTGTGTAGGGGGGTGGGTGTTTAAATAGACTGCAGTTTAGTCACTCACGCCCAGATTGGGCGTGACCTTCCAGTGGAACACGCCCTATGTTGGGCGTGTCTACCATCACAGCTCACGCTCCATAAGAGGCATGTCTTTTTCCTGCCACTCACGCCCTACATTGGGCGTGTCCCCTTCATAGCTCACGCCCCACATGGGCGTGTCTCTCTCCATCAAAACACGCCCCATGTGGGTGTGTTTGGGTGCTATAGATTCGTAATATTTTGCAAAACGATTACTTTTCGTAATTTTTTATTAAAAAAGTAATAAATTAATTTTTTTGCCGCTAAGAGTAACCAAATGGCCCAATTATCTCCAATATTATATTGTGGGTTGATGTTAGAGATGATCATGGAAGTAATTAGTGGTATATGGTGGGCTATGTACCCTTGTCATGAGTGTTATAATTGTATTTTATTTCATGTAAAATTTAAAAATATAAAAGGAATTACAATAATGAGAAAAATAGAGAAAATTGTTGGATAAATTTTATCTCCCTTCTTTCTATCTCATCTGAACTCTTCTTCTTTCTCTATTTTGAACTCTAATCCTATAGTAAAATTGCATGTATGCGTATAAAGATAAAATAGCATAATAAAATTACATGAATGTAAGTTGAAATGATTAATAGTTATTGTTGCGAACTCGGCAAGTGCACCGGTCGTACAAGTAATAAAGTGATAAGAAAAGTTGTCGATCCCACGAGGACTGATGACCAAGCAATAATTTATCTATTTAACTAAAGTTGGATCGATCGTGAAAGAAGTTTCTTGAGAATATTTTAATTAAATTAAAAACAGAATTTGTAAACTTATTTTTAGTTTTTAATATTTTAGAAAATAAACTCAGAATTAATAAAACTAGAAATTGGTTTTAAGTTTTTAATAAAAAGGCGTAGCTAGGACTCAACTTCCCCAATGGTTTCTTAACGAGTTTGCCTATACTTACGATTACATTCAAGATCAAATTATTAACAGCTCTTTCTATGATTGATTAAATCCAAATAAATCCCTTGGTAATCCAATCCTTTATTCTAATCCAAAGCCTAATCACTGAGTACTTTTTCATAAAATAAGCATTAATGCATGAACCTACGGTTATAGAATTCATAAGTCTATCCCTAGATCATACAAATTCCAGCAATCAACCAATAAAAATCGATACACCAACATCCTTATTGTCATGCACGACTTTAATGCTCATTCAAGACTGGCCAGATCATAAATAAGACTAGGAATAAATTGCAGATTCATTGCATAACTTAAATCAAGAATATAAATCATAATAAAAGCAAACAGCGTTAATAACCCATTGGTTCCGTCTCGCCCTAACTACTAACAGGAATTTAGTTATGCATAATTATAAAAACAGAATTAAAAGAAAATGGAAAATAAATAAAGTTCATGATGAAACTTGATTAATGAAGACGATCAATGATGCAGAATGATTCTGGTTCCTTCCCCTCTGCCAGTGTTCCTCTTCCACCACGACTTTCGTTTCGTCTCTGACTCCCTTCTTTCTACGCGTACCAGAATAATTTCACGGCTTTGCTCGCGTTGTATTTAAAGAGGAAAATTTTGGGCTTCGAATTTTGGACCAACTCGCTGAGGAGCTCGCTGAAGCGAGATGCTCAACGAGCCTTTTCTCTTCCTCGCTCACTTGCTCGCTGAAGCGAGCAATGGAGCGAACTTCATAATGCTGCTCGCTTACTTGCTCGCTGGTGCGAGCAGTATAGCGAGCCTAACTAAATAATTAATATTTATTAATTTCCTTATTTTCGCTTCATATTCTTCGAATTGCAACCGGCTTCTCATCGTTATCAGGTTAGCCTTTTGTTATTCTAGTACGAAACAACTTGAAACAACAACAAAGATAGGTTCTTATCTATTTGTTGGCAATTTACTATCTTTTAAAATTTTATTAATTAACACTATATTTTAAATTATTTTACTTACTATTTGAACTATATTTAATATTAAAAGCATAGTATATTTGACACTTATAAAATCATTCCCAGATTTACTCATTGCTGTCCTCAGCAATGAATTGAATTAAAAACATGGAATAATGTAAGCATGCTTAATATAAAACTAGACAGTATATCAATTCAAGAATGATCAGACTTAGACAGAAAATAATAAAAATTTTAAGAACCAACATTTAACTAAGCAGTCTTTGAAGTGCACAGATTATAAAATCAATGCATCAGTTCTATCAATCTAGCATAAAAACTGAATTTTAACACATCTCTCACTGGATATATCAAATCACTCATCACTCAT
Organism: Gastrolobium bilobum; assembly: GCF_033153095.1. Taxonomy (NCBI): domain Eukaryota; kingdom Viridiplantae; phylum Streptophyta; class Magnoliopsida; order Fabales; family Fabaceae; genus Gastrolobium; species Gastrolobium bilobum. The sequence continues at coordinate 79,401 of NW_026896380.1, read as the reverse complement.
TTGTCTAAGGGTAAGTGTTTCACTCAAATATTTTACTGTATCAATATTTTCATAGGCTTGATAATATTCTCACTTTCCACAGTTAATTTACATGCACAAAAGATCAAGAGGTCTTTATTCAGGTTGTAATGGGGCTGGGCTAAAGGTAGGATAAATAAGAAAAAATTAGCTAAAACATTAAAATACAGAAAGATCATGGTAAAGTGTAAACACTCAAACAATAATCCTTTTTCTCCTTTCTTTCCTCCTTTTTCTTTTTCAGCACTTTTATTTTTTCTGTATTTTTTTTTTCATTTTCATTTTTCAACACTTTTATTTGCATAGAAACAATAAATATTTTTATTTTTCACCATTTTCCAACCTTTGCTTTTGCTTCATTCACCTAACCTCCTTTTTCACCACTTTGAATTACATGATAAAGTACTCATGTTTACACCCTACCATGAAATTTCTATAATGCAATCTTATTTAAGGTAGATGTGTATATAGAGTGGCTAATTAAAACAACAGGTATTAAAACAAGAAAAGTCTTAGGCTCAAAGGGGCTAAACAAAGGATATCATAATAGTCGGCTTTTTGGCTAACTAGCTAAAACAATAAAATGCCTCAATCATTTCAAACATGCATGTAAAATACCATTTTAAGGAGAAACAAAGCAAGTTCTAGTAATATTTTCAACTGTAAAATGCACACTGAAAAGAAATTTCTGTTTAGGCTCAAACCTCACGGTTATATGTGTGCAATTTAGTAATTTATGCTTTTTCTCAATCATTCATACTGTAATTTCATTATTCTTACTGACTCTTGGACTAACTCAACCAATGCTCATTCCTAAAATAAAACATATTCTAAGTCATCACATCATAAATTAATTTTTACTGACTAATTCTAACTTAGCATGATTTAATAATCCAGACAGAGAAAAGAAACACAATAAAATAAAATAAAGAGGATTGAGGAAAAGAATTTTCCCTGTTTTTCTGGAAAAAAAATTTGCGGTTCTACTCATCACAGGGATCATGGTTGTACCAACTGCTACTACTGCTACTATATATATGGTGTGGTGCGTCCCCATTCCCAGATTTAGGAATTTGCTTTCCTCAGCAATTAATAAATCAAAAAGAAACAACTGCACACATCAACTCAAAAATATTATCAAATAAAGTCAGTAGTAGCAATCATGCTCACAATAGAGTGAGAAAAATAAAATTTGTACATCACTAGAGTCATCACTAATAAAAACAGATAAACAAAAGAAAAATAAAACTGAAAAAAAATCTGTTGGCATCATAAAATAAACTAAAATAATTAACTTAAAAGCGATAAATTTTTTGGTTGCCTCCTAAGAGCGCTTGTTTAACGTCATTAGCTTGACATTACATCTTTGTTAGTCATGGAGGCTTGTAGCCGGAATTTAAAGATGATGTCATTCCTTTTATCATAAATATTGCTTTGCCGTAATAGTACTCCCGTGCATATGGGCGAGAAGGTTTGGCCTCAAGAACTCTAAACTTAGTCTTGATGTGTTTTCCCTTGCTCTTAGGCTTTGCCATCTTCACCTCCGGCTTGCAACTCTCATCTGGCTTATGATCTTTCTTTTCTTCCTCTTTAGCCTTCTTTTCCTCAATAAAGAAAATTATCTCTGGCTGAGTTGTAGGTGGTGGAGTTTTTTTTTCAAACATTTTGAGAATAGCCCTTTCTCCTTCCACCCTTAAGATCAATTCACCTTTAGGCACATCAATTAGCGCTCCGGAGGTCGCTAAGAAAGGTCTCCCAAAGATCATGGGAATAGTAGCGTCCTCCTCTATATCCAAGATAACAAAGTCCATCGGGAAGATGAACTTGTCCACCTTAACAAGTATGTCCTCTATTACTCCATATGCTCTCTTAGTGGAGCGGTCAGCTAGTTGCAGAATCATATTGATCGGCTTCACTTCTGTGATTCCCAGCTTCTTCATCATAGATAATGGCATTACGTTGATGCTGGCACCTAAATCGCATAAAACTCTCTCTATTATCATCGAGCCAATCGTGCAAGGGATACTAAAACTCCCCGGATCCTTTAATTTCGAAGGTAAATTCTTCTGCGTGATTGTACTACACTCCTCTGTCAAGATAGTGGATCCTTCTACTGTGAGCTTCCGCTTCTTGGTTAGGATCTCTTTTAGAAACTTAGCATATGATGGCATTTTCTCTAAAGCTTCCGCAAATGGGATATTGATGTGCAGCTTCTTAAAAATCTCTAAGAATTTAGAGAAATTTTCCTGCTGCTCGTGCTGCTGTAACCTCTGAGGATAAGGAGCCTTAACATAAGGATTGTCTCCAAGTGATTTCATTATTTCCTCTAAAGAAAGCTTATTTATTACTTTCTTACGCGGGGTATCATTTAACGGTCCTCCAAAATTTGTGACATCTTTATCGACAAGATTGTCGACTTTTTCTTCAACAAGCTTTTCTTCTTCTTTTGCATATTTTTTACTACTCAGTGCAGATATTGGTTTTTCCACAGGTTGAATTACTATTCCACTCCTTGTAGTGATGGCATTGCATTGTTCCTTGGGATTAATAATTGTATTGCTAGGAAAGGTTCCTGGAGCCTCTCAGCCATCTGTTTGGCAAGCTGACCAATCTGAATTTCCAAATTTTTAATAGATGCTTCTTGATTTTTGAGAAATGCTCGGGTTTCTTCCACAAAACTTGTTTGAGCTTGAGACATCTTTTCGAATGCTATTTCCTAAGCTGCCTTTTGACTAGATTGATCTGGTTGAATTCCCATATTAGCTTGTTGTGGTCCTCATTGATTATATGAAAGTGCAGAATGGTTTCTCATGCCAGGATTATAAGTGTTGCTGTAAGGATTGCTCTCCCTACGTTGGTCGTACCAAAGAGAATTCACCTGAGCTGGGTTTATGGTAATCATAGCCTTACATTTATCGGCACTATGAGGTCCGCCACAAGTGTCGCATACCACATGGAATTGAGAGTTAACCGCAGAGATTTGATTTTGGGTAAAGAGTTTAACAAGTGAATCCGGCCTTTGATCCATCTTGTCTTGTTTGGCTAACATGGCATCGTACCCTTCTAACTGCATAACTCCTCGCTTAGGTTGAACTAGTGTGACCTCGTTATCTTCAGATGCCATCTTTTCAATTAACTCAACAGCTCTAGTTGGAGTAATTTCTCCGATACTACCTCCAGCTGCGGCATTAAGGAGTACTCCACATGTTGACGTAACTCATTTGTAAAAGATCCGGACCTTCTCGCCATTCGATAGAACGTATTGCGGACATCTCCTGATTAGTTCTTTAAATCTCCCCCATCCCACGCACAGGGATTCGCCTTCGAGCTGCTTGAAATTGTCAATCTGTTCTTTCAGCTCGGAGAATCGGGAGAGTGGGAAAAACTTCTTTTGAAAATTTTCAACTAATTCTTCCCACGTGGAGATGCTATCAGCAGGTTGAAATTCCAACTGATAAAGTGCTCTTCCTTTTAAGGAGAAAGGAAAAAGCATCAGTCAGATTGATTCAGCAGGTACCCCATTAGCTTTAATGAGGTTACACAACTGTAAGAATTTAGAAATATGGCGATTTGGGTCTTCGATCGGGTCTCCTTCAACTAGATTACTTTGAATTAAATTTAGGAAGGAGGCTTTTATTTCGAAGTTGTTCGCTGTAATTGGAGGTCTTCTAATACTCGCAGTCAAATGCGAGAAATTAGGATTTAGGAAGTGGTTCATCAGTTCTTCTAGTGGGTTTTGGTTATCCTCGGCCATGACTGGTTCTTCCGCAGAATTGGAGCTCGATGCGCCTTGTGTCTTCCTCGCGGTCAAACGCTTCCTATTAGTTCTTTCTAGTCGTCCTAACTCTAGTTCGTACTGTAGGTCACTGGGGTTAATAGTGCCTCGCAGATGCATAAACCAGAAAACTAAGGCTCAGTGGAACCAACTAACGGAAACCACTAACTAACAGAAAATTTAAAATTTAAAGTAAACAAACTAAACTAAGAAAACAAAATAAAATAACAAAACTAAATAAATAACAATTAAAATATTAAACTAACAATAAAATAACAATAACAATAAAAATAAAAATAACAAAATAACATAAAAAAACTAAAATAGAATAAAATAAGCAAAATAAAAATAAGAGAAACAAAAATAAAATAAAATGAAACAAAGTGAAATAAAGTAAAATAAAAAAACTAAGGCTCTAGTTTTTGTTTTGTTTTGCAAGTTTCCCATTGTGGTGGACTGCCTTAGTCGGTGCTCTAATAACTTTGGATAAGTGGCAGAACCACCTACCTTGATACATAAAATGAAACAAAGTGAAATCATTTTGATTCTTAAAATAAAATTCAAAATCAACTTCGTAATAATAAAATTATTTATTAACATATTTTATATTCTATCATGGACCCTCCTAATAGGTCTCGTAGCTTCTAGAAGCAACAAACTAAGGGAGTGTATTGGATTAGGATTTTAAAAGACTTTTTTGAGATAAAAAATCTTACAGATTTTAAAAGACATTTTAGAATTGGAGAGACTTTATAGAATTTTATAAAGAGTTTTATAAGAGTTATGTTGTAGGAAAAGTGATTCTGTAATGTTGTAGAGATTCGTTTTGCGTGCCTTAACTTTTTTAATTTTTTTTTGTTTTAAAAAGTGCGGGTCCCAGAAAATGTTGTGTGTGTAGGAAATTTGATGGTGTCATGTTAAAGGACAAACTACAATCGCTTTTATAAAAGACTTTTTTTATAATCAAGATTTCATAGGATTTGATTTTAAAGGATTTTAAAAGAATTCATAAGATTTGAAAGGAGAATATGGATTTATAAGATTTTATGAATTTTTAACGAATACTCAAAATTACAAGAGTAAAAAAAAACAAATAACAAAGAAATGCAATGATATTAATAAAAAAAGTAAACTTAACAACAGGTTGAAAATTATCTCAAAAATTACTAAGCGACAACTCTCTACATATCAATAAAACCTAATATAATTTTCTCAATGAGTTTGAGTTTGATTTGCGAAAATAATAACCATATATCAACGGTTAACTTCCAAATTAAATATTAATTAATGAGTTTGATTTGCGAAAATAATAACCATTGATTGACGGAAATCAACGGTTAAGATATGGTTGTAAAAGGTTGTAAACAAAAATAGGTTGTAAGTATAATATTCCCAAAAAAAAATAACAAAGAAATGAAATGAAATTAATAAAAAAAAGTAAAACCTAATATAATTTTCTCAATCAGTAAAATATAATATAATTTTTAACAAACGTTCAAAATTACTAAATAACAGCTTTTTACATAACACATATCTAATGGGTTGAAAATTATATTTTTCATTTGTTATCAAAGTTATGCATATATGATTATAAGACCCAATTTTCTTTAATTATAAAAATAATTCTAAATTTGCATATAGAACCTGAAGTTCATGATAAAATTTCGTTTGGAATTTTTTGCAATTGATCTTGAAAACCTTGGGGTTTTTGTTTTACGTGATGAGAGTTTTCTAACCATATATCATATGCATATTTTCATTGAATATTCGAAGAAAATTTTGAATATGAAATTTTGGGTTTAATTACATGAAAGTTTAGAAAATTTCTCAAAAAAATTTCAATAGATAAGAAACAAGTTTTTAGTAATGTATTGACACAAAAATTGTTTGAAATCGTTTCCTATAGTGAAGGAATTTCTTTCATGAATGTATTGTTACGAAATATATGGTTCATATTATGAAAGTTTCAATCTTTCTTTAAATTGACATTGTTTCATTGATGTAAAACGAAAAATTGGTTTGAGGGTTTTAGTTCCCCTGTTATTTTTTCACTGTTTTATGTTGTTTTTAATACAAAAATCACACGTTTTTGTGCCAAGAAAAACCGCGACCCATAGCTTGAAAAATCACTTTTAAACTTCCAAAATTTCTCAAAAATGGCTCAAAAATATGTTATTTTTGAGATAAATTATATTAAAATCTCGTTGGTTTCTTGTTTCCGGGTTGTTTTGTGATGAAAATCGCTCAAAAATATGTTTTTTATTTTATTTTGATGAAGCTCCCATGGCGGAACCCAATTTCGAGCGGCCAACCTGTCAAAGGAAGAAGAAAAAACTGCAATAGAAGAATCTTAAGGAATCCTAGGGGTTAGGGTGAGATTATGAGAGAGACATTTTAATTATATTTTTCACTAAAAAGTCTCACGAAATTCACACCAATAGAAAATCCATTAAAATCATTGAATTTTTGAATACCACGAGATTGTGATTCCATTGTTTAAAATCCTGATTGAATACCAACATATTTGGACGGATTCTAAAATAATCATTTAAAATCCTAATCGAATAACATGTGACTTTTTTTTCAATCCATTAAAATCCTAATCGAATACTGACAGATTTTTTTGTCCGAAAATAATTCATTAAAATCCTTTGAAATCTCAATCCAATACACCCCCTAAGATAAGTAATAAGCAGAAGAGATAAAAATAAGATCCATTATCCTATCTCTCAGCAGTTTGACTTCCACTAGAACTTGTCACCTACATGTAATCATTTTCACCTAATATGATATATCGAGTATTGACCCCTAATTTTGTTGTCATCGACTTTCTATCTATCTAGGTTCCTAGTCGATCTTTCGAAAGAAAAGAAAAATTCGGCCCTCGGCGAAAGCTGACATTGAAGGAGCACATCAAGGAATTGTTAGAGGCCGAATTTATCATAGAGATTAAGAACGCAACCTGGCTCTCCAACATAGTCTTGGTCAAAAAACCTAATGGCAAATGGAGAGTGTGTGATGATTATACAAATTTCAACAAGGCCTGCTCAAAGGACTCTTACCCAATGCCTAACATAGACCAACTGGTGGATAACTCTTTTGGTTTCTAGCTCCTCTCCTACATGGATGGCTACTCAGGGTACAATAAGATACCCCTCTATCTAGCAAATCAAGAGAAGATAGCATTCATCACTGAGAAGACAAATTACTGCAACTCTATAATGCCCTTTAGACCTAAGAATGCTGGAGCTACCTACCAATGTTTGATGAATAGGGTCTTCGAGTAACAGATTGGTAGGAATATCGAGGTTTACATCAACGAAATGATTGTCAAGATTGTCAAGGCTGGAGATCATGTGGATGACCTGTCTTATGTTTTTTCACAGCTTCGAGCGCATAATATACGCCTTAACCCTGTCAAGTTCGCCTTTGGAGTTCTAGCAGGAAAGACAAGCAAAGAGTGTTGGCCACCTTCTTCTATACAACCTTCACCTTACTCATACATTGACTTATAACAAGAGTTATTGCAGGTGCACACCATCACCTTCACTTTTACCCAAATGTACATCCTTGTTTGGATGGAGTTTCTCTCGAATTTATTTTGTTCTTAATGTATGTAGACTTTGATCAACCTTTACCTTGACTACGCAAACTCGACTAATGAAAAATTAAAATATCCAACTCACAATTTTTGAAATATTCTCCTTATTACAAAACAATCACCACTGTTTATAATAAGTATCCATATTATTTCATATTGTATAAACAAGATCCATAAACTCACTCATGGTAGCACATGCAATTGTAACATGAGAACATGGATTTTTATATGCTTGAAATCTCCCCCACTTGTGGGAGTATGTTTAAAGGGATATTGTTTTCTCATGTAACAGGAGAGAAAAATATTCTCCTGCAGACACAAATGAGAGATGAAACCCACTTCATGCTTTTTCTCTTTCCTTTATCCTCCATTTGTGTATGCAGGATAATATTTCTCTCTTCTGTTACATTGAAAAATAATACCCCATGTTGGGAATACTATTTCTCCTGTCTCAATAGATAAAAGTATCTCTTGTTAACCAAAAACTACATCATTTTAGCTTTAAAAAAGCCACCTAATTTTTCTTTTCTTTCGCGTCATTATTCTCTGAGCTTGAATTACACTATTTCATGTCATTACATCCTCTGACTCTAAGCTTGAATTTCAGGCTTCCTCGGATACCAAATCGGATGCGTTGGTTTTTAACATTTGGAATGGATATATATTATGCTCTTTCACTGTTCAGTTCACGATTAATTACACTCAACATCTTTATCGTCACACACACACACACACACACACATATATATATATATATATATATATATATATATATATATATATATATATATATATAGTGTATCTGCTATAATTTTGAGATATAAACAATCTATATGTCTTGTCATAAATTAAATAATGAGTAAATACCATTTTGGGTCTCTAACAAAAAACACGATCTCCACTTTAGTCCCTTACAAAAATAAATTAGTCAATTAGTCCCTAACAAATTCAAAGTGGACCTATTTTAGTCCTTTTGAGGGACTAATATGGGTTTTTTTTGAATTTGTGAGGGACCACGATTTCAACTAAATGGGTCCACTTTGAATTTGTTAGGGACTAACTGACTAATTTATTTTTGTAAGGGACTAAAGTGGGGACCGTGTTTTTTGTTAGGGACCAAAAATGGTATTTACTCTTAAATAATTAACTTAAAGCTTCAATTCAGCGTGAATTTTCTTTTTAGAAGGATATAATTATTATCGTTTTTTATTTCAATTAGCCCCTAATTTTTTCAAATATGACATCTTGTGGCCTTTTATATATTTTTATAATCGAATAGACAAAGAAAATTACCCATATTCAAAAGAAGTATAACAGTTATAAAAAAAAGTATAATGACTTGAACGCATTATAGAGACTAGTGTTATTAAAATCGGCCAGACCCTATATAACACCTCGCATTTCTAAATGTATAATTATATGTGAAAATATGGATTAAGGGGTAAGATTAGTGAAAATCCTGAAATTAGGGCCAAAATACGTAAAAGGGGCAAAATTGTAATTTACCAAACACGTAACCCTAGGCAAGAAAAAATTAAGTAGAAGGTCTCAAATGGTAAAAGTAATACCGGAAATGGATTCAGAATGAAAAATCGAGTAGAGAGGCAAGTTTCAGAAAAAATTGATGAATAATGATTTTATCGGTGTAAAATACTGCGGTATAATTATATAGATAAGTGCAAAATTATGATCAGTATTTCTAGAAAGTAAAAATATGATGTGAATGAGAAAAATACGTAGGTTATGAATTTGTGGGTTAAAATGGAAGATTTAAGAAAGTTAAATGACGTGTGAGACTCACTTAAGTAACTTAAGTGGGTGGAAAGTCAAGTTTCACTCAAAATCTGATTTCTCTCTCCTCCTTCCTCTTCTTCACCCGTAGCTTTCTCCTCCATGAACAAGTTGGAGTTCAAAACTTCATTCAACAAAAACTCAATCAAATCTCACTCAAATCCAAAAGTGTAAAACATCAAAGTTGTTCCAAATCACCTTGTGAACATCTTTCCTTCCTTGTGTGAGCCACGAAATTGAGTGTACAAGGAGATCATTTTCCTAGAAGGGTGGCAGTTTTGGGTGGTTTTGGTTGTGGTTAGTGGCGGTTTTGGACCGTTCAAGGGTTGAAACTTGTTCTTGGGTTGCCTTGGAGTTGATTAGTGGTAAGCTTTCTTCTCCAATCTTTGATTTTGAATTGGATTGAATATGTGACCTAGGGTATGCTTGATTGGGTTGATATAGTTAGAGAGTTCAAATTGAAAATGTGTATTAGATAAAAGTGGCTTAGAATGATGTGTTAGAGTGATTAAACTCATAAAAATTATTGGTGAAATGGTTGGATAACTTAGGAAATTTTGTGATGGGATTTCAATACTTTGTGAATTGATATGATGATAGGATTGAATAATTGAGTTGGGGAGCATTGGTATGAGTTAATTATAGGATTGTATGATATGTGTAAGTGTTGATTTGGATAGAAAACCTTGGAGCATGATTCCATGTGGAATTCGACCTAGAGGAAAAGATAAGGAAAAATGATGTGAAAAATGTTGTACAATTAATGGTTGATGCTTTGATGCATAGAATAGTGGATTGGTGAATTAGTTTGATGATTAAAATAGTTGAGGTAGTTGAATTAAATGTAAGATGGCTATTAGGCCTAAGTGGTTATGTTAGTATAATTATTGTGAAGTTGATTGATTGTTTGCAATTGGTTGATGGTCATTGTTGTTTGATCATATAGGTTGCCTCTCACGGACGCAATAGAAACGGATTAAGCTTGGAGCTTATGTGAAAGGACAATATTTGCAGAGTTGAGGTAAACTCTTGGTACTTGGATTTTATCCCTTGTGTCTTCCGCCACACCCAGTGGAAGGTCGTGATTGGATTTTGTACTCTTTGACATTGTGTGAAATTGTATATTCATGCATTGTTGCTTTGATTGTGTGACATATATGTGATCTCTGACCAGTAGATGTGTGTGGTTTAGACTTCCACTGGAGATATCCCTTTGGGAGATTCCGGTCGGGTGTTGCCGTGGGGCCGTCTCTGGGAGCGGTACATGATGATCCAAACGTGGAACTTCCGCTGGATAGGTCTCTTGAGGAGTTCCAGTTGGATTTTGCCATGGGGTCGTCTCATCCATGGGAGAGGCACCAGGAAGCTTCCCATGAGTTATATGATGGGGTCCTTGAACGGAATTCTGATGTGGATGTTCTTGGATGTGAGCCCAGCGTGATGTGATTTTGTATGTTATGCATTTTATATGATGATCATTGTATGCACATTGAGTGAGCCACGGGGTAGAGTGATCCTCTAGTACCCTTGGTTTACTGAGATATATTTGTATATCTCACTCCGCGTTTGGGGACATCATTTCAGGTTATGGTGAGCATGGAGGACCTTCGGGCAAGAGACCCGCTTAGTGGAGGAGCTGATCATGATGTGCATATGTAGAGCATAACATTTTGGAGAATTTTATTTGTTGCACATAGCATTACATTTAGTATTTTGGACTTAGATCATGAACATATTGCATGTTGATATTGCCATGCTCTTGGGTGTTCATGATTAGATTCTAAGTCTTTTGTAATTGATTCATATTTAATGCCTTTTGTGCATATTGATATTTTGGTGAGCATGGGGCTTGTCTATGGCCACATATTTGGGGTTTAGAGACATTTGGAGACTTGTGATGTAAAGAGACCATTTGATGTTTAAATGGCTTTGGAATTGGGGACTATTGTAATTGGTGCATGGATTAATGATTATGCATGATGGAAGGGCCTAGAGCCTACATTAGTACTTGTACATGTGTTATATGAATTATTAAAGTGTTAGGAGTAAGTTACTTGATTCCTTTTGAAGTCAAAAAGCTGTCAAAATGTGATTTCACAGTAAGGGAATCGATTCCCTGAGACAGGGGACGTAGAATTCAGCCATTGTGAAGGCTGAGAGTCGATTCCTTATGATGGAAATCGATTCCTAAAAACAGGGGAGCCAAAATGAAGCTACTGTCTGTTACTGTAGCTGTTGGGAATCGATTCCCTGCAGTTGGGAATCGATTCCCACTGTGCAAATTTCAAAAATGTGTCATTTTATAACCTAAAGTTAATGGTATTGCTTGGAGGGGTTATAATAAATAAGTTTTATGCTTCCGCGAGTTTTGCATTTACAATTACGGTGTTATTTTTAATTGATTACGAAAATGGTTAATGTTTAAAGATAAGGATGTAATAAAAGAAAAAGTTTACCCGTAATTTAATTAACTCAATTATTGTGATTGTAACTGCGCTTAATACCTTATGCAATGATAACATTACCGGTACGTAACGGGCTGATACACCCTGCCAGTCGGACCGATTGAATTGGGAACAAGACCCCTAACTGATTCGGTTCAGCCAATTAATCCGTTGTGCGTTCAACCCGGTCAAGAATCAGTGAACTGGTCAAAAAATCAAGTTTTGCCGGTACTAATCTAGTACTAATTTTTTGAAAATTATAGTAAAATACACTTTTGAGATTTGAACTTGGCACCTAAAAGAAAGGAAATGACATGGTAATCAATAAGCCAAATTACTTTCGCTGTCATTTTATTTCTATTTATATATTTATTATATATTTTTACATAAATTTAATTTAAGCAGTTCAACCAGTGACACACTGGTTGAATCAGTAACTCATTAATCCGGTATCTCAATTGAGTCGATGATCAGATCAACTTTAATAACATTGATAAAGACAAAAAATTTGGGAATGGAATGGGATGGAAAAGGACCATAGGAAAGGAGATTATATAAAAATGGGGTTGTGCATGGGTTAGGTCGGGTCAGGTTTTTGTCCGACTCGACCCAACTTGGTTTTTATAGGTCCGGTATTTTGACCCGACCCACTTTAATTTGATCCAAGTCAGGTCTGACTTGGATTGGATTTTGTTGAACTAGTTCAGAACCAGTTTGGATCTGACCTGACTTGGTTTCTGAAGTGGGTCTGACTTGGTTTCTGAACTGGGTCAAATCTGACCTGACCCGTTTTTGACTTGGTTTGCTCACAAAATTTTGTCGAAATCTTTACATTGCAAAAGACGAAATTTTCGTCACAAAATTATTTTTTCGTCGAAATTTTTACAAAAAAAAGTTTTCTATTTAAATTTAGTTTCCGTCAACAGTTTTGGCGAAAATGATTTCTTCCATCAAATGTTTTAAACGAAAAAAGAATTTTGTCAAAAAATTTGACGGAATGTTTTTCGTTCAAAATTTCGATGGGAATGTGTTCTGACAAAAATTTTGACGGAAATTATTTCGAGGGAAATGTTTCATTTGAAACTTTCAACGAAATTTAGATTCTCTAAAGAATTTTGACATAATATTTTTTTCGTCAAAATGTTTTTTTTTGTCTTCAAAATTTACGAAATTTTTTTATAGAAATGTGTTTCGACGAAAAAAAATTTTTGTCAAAAAATTTAACGAAAAATTTTTCGTTGAAAACTTTCGCTGAAATTTGTAAAGAATTTTGATGAATTTTTTTGCCGTCAAAATTTTTTGATCACGAAAAAGTTTTCGTTGAAACTTTCGCCAAAATTTAAAATCTGTAAATAATTTTGATGAAATTTTTTGCCGTCAAAATTTTTTGATGACGAAAATATTTCCGGCGAAAACTTTCGCCGAAATTTGAAATCTGTAAAGAATTTTGATGAAATTTTTTGCCGTCGATATTTTTTGCCGTCAAAATTTTTTGATGACGAAAATGTTTCCGTCGAAAACTTTCGCCAAAATTTGAAATCTGTAAAGTATTTTGATGAAATTTTTTGCCATCGAAATTTGTGCCGTCAAAAGTTTTTGATGACGAAAATATTTCCGTCGAAAACTTTCGCCGAAATTTGAAATCTGTAAAGAATTTTAATGAAATTTTTTGCCGTCGAAATTTTCAATGGAAATTGTTTTGAGGAAAATGTTTCATTTGAAACTTTCGACGAAATTTAGATTCTCTAAAGAATTTAGACAAAATATTTTTTCTGTCAAAATTTCTTATCGAAATATTTTTGTCAAAAAATTTTACGAATTTTTTTTACAAAAATGTGTTCCGTTGAAAATTTTGATGGATATATTCTTTATAAAAAACTTGACGAAAATATTTAGTCGAAATTTTTTGAGAGAAATGTGTTTCGCTAAAAATTTCGACGAAATTTTTTTTTGTCAAAAAGTTTAACGAAAATGTTTCCGTCGAAAACTTGCGCCAAAATTTGAAATTTGTAAAGAATTTTGATGAAATTTTTTTTCGTCAAAGAATTTCGATGAAAATGTGTTTCGTCGAAAGTTTTTATGAATATATTTTTTTGTGAAATATTTTGACGAAATTTAGATTCCGTAAAAAAATTTGACAAAAAAAATATTACGTCAAATTTTTTTACCTATATGTTTTTAGTCACAAATTTTGATGAAAATATTTTTCGTCAAAAATTTTTGCAAAAATTTTTATGAAATTATTTTCCATAAAAAATTTTGACGTAATTGTTTTACGTTAAAACTTTTCTTTTAATGTAATTGTGATTTTTTTTTCACATAATAGGTATGGGTCAAGTTTTGGGTCAGTGGGTCAATATTAAAACGAGTCAGGTCTAAAACTGACCCAAATAAAAGTGGGTCAGTATTTAAACTAGTTCAAAAAATATGGGTATTTATGGGTCGGGTCAAGGTCAGATCAAGGGCAGGGCAAGTGAACCAGTTTTTTTGCACACCCCTATATAAAAATGTACATATGGATAGGGAGTTTGTATGAAATGATTCAAGTTTATGTATTTTAAAATGCTAAATAGGGTTTTGGTACTTCAAAACCAACTTTAATGGCAATTTTCGTACATTTAGGGAATCATGTAAGCACGTATGTATTTTCAGACCAAAAATCTCTTCCCCAAGTCACATTTACTAAGTTCATGAGTGTAGAAACTCAATTCACCAAAAAAAGCTCGTGGAAACAGAACCATGTGGCTCACAACACTGGTTTAATCGATTAACCTATACTGGTTTAATCAATTAAATGGTTTAATCATTAAACCAGTATGGGTTAATTGATTAAACTAGTGTTGTGAGCTATGTGCATCTGTTTCCACTAGTTTTTTTGGTCCAATGAGTTCCTACACTCATGAACTAAGTAAATGTGACTTGGGGAAAGGATTTATGGTCTCGAAATACATATGTGCTTACACGATTCTCTAAATGTATGAAAATTTCCATTAAGTTGGTTTTGGACATACCAAAACCCTATTTTATGTTCTTAAATACATAAACTTGATTCATTTCATATATACTCGTATATTAGGATTAGTTCAAATCATTAACGACATAATCCAAAAAGACATCAATTTCATTAAATTAAAGGTTCGGTACATAAAGGAAATACACAAAATAAATGCAAATTACACGAACAGAATAAATACAGATAGACATCCCTAAATCTACTCCTCCGCCTCATATGACTCGGTCTCCTCCTCCTCCTCCTCATCTGACATATGAGCCCCCTAATTTGCTGCCTCCTTAGCTTCCCATCCTCATACAAGCTCCAGACGACCAAGCTTTTCCTCCAAGCCCTTGAATCGTCCCTGAATGTGCTGAAATCTCTCATTCCCTTTTTCTATGTGGCTCTTCCACCACCTTTTCTGTTTAAGTTGTAGCTTAACTATCCTCTTAAGCGTGGCATTGATGCCTTTCATGACATCACGAAAGGAAAATCTACCCTTAGGCTCAATAATCTCCTCCATGTCAGCATGATCATCTAATCATCATCATCTGCCTCAGCCTCAACCATGTCTGTATCTGGGGCAACCTCAGGGACCTCAATCTCACCCTGTGTTGAGAACTGCCACACTCTGCCTATTCTTGGAGATCTTGCATTGATAGATGCTTCCCAAACTTGGCATTATAGCCTGTGCAGCTCTTAAACCGGCCAGTGTCCATGGGAACACCAAAATGCTCCAATATCCTCTGAACCAGAAAGGCAAATGGAAGTGCACCCTTATGCTTGGCTTTAACCATCATCCAACAAATATAGTGACTCAAATTCACCTGTACACTATGACAGATAGCTCACATGATAGGAATGTCACCCTCCAGCATCCTCGAATGATTTAAAGCTCGCAGGAACAATATGTGGGTGATGACGTAGTACAATAAATGGGCATCAATGCTAAACAACCTAGTAGTATAATGAATATTTCGCTCACATCTGATATCAGGCCTCCTGGCCTCCTCCACAGCATCACCCCGCACAATCTAGGAATTGCTACATTGTTATCCGCATCATACTCCACTGTGGGTTGACCATCAAAGTCGTATCCTAATAGCTCCAACCATATCGGAGCTGTCATGACTATATCCACACCGCAGACATGGGACCTCAGCTCACCTTGTATATTGCTAAGATTATGGTAGAAGGCCCTCACCATAACCTTTGAATAGGGACACATGATCTCATCCAACACCCTAAGATGTGCCCCATCCAACACCACTACTATGTCAAATCCCTCCACCATAAAGAATTTTGTATCAAGTGTTTTCGGTTGACAAATGGATCTGCTCACAAAATCCCATATAAATGCAGAATGCTACGATCATCTTCAAACAAATAGCCAAACGGGAGGTCCACAGACTCAGTGTCAGCCTCCTGTGAAGAAGAAGGATGGTCTTGGCGTTGCTTCGTCCGTCTTTTGCCATCAGTGTTCTTACTAGATCTTCTGCGGGAAGCCATGATAAAGGAAGGAAACCTATAATAACACATGATCAGAAAATCAACAAACAAAAAACAAACATAATCGAAAACAAAAATAAAAAATCAAACCTGAAATTCGTAAGAAAAAAAATCCCAAAACCTATGAAACCTAGACCTTAAACCATGTATATTCATCAAAACCTAAACAAAACATGCATCAAATCCAAGAATCAATGCAAAAAAGAGAGTCAATCGAACCAAACCACTTTCAATCAATCTAAGGTTCATGAATAAAAAAAATCGAATTATTTTTGGAGGAAATGGAAAAATACATACCAATATGAGAGTGTATACACTTTGATGTTTATTTCTGAACCCACCACACAATTTTGGGTAAAAATCTAAAGGGAAGAGGTTTTGGGTGTTCTTAATCGACTAGGGTGTGGTTTATAACCCCCTCCCATAAATGGGGTTTTAAAAAAGGTCATTGATGTTATTTAATCGATTAAGCACTATGGCTTAATCGATTAAATCACAAGATTTGTGTTTTCAACGTTTGTTAACTATTTAATCGATTAAACAGAGGCAGATGAGTGGCATGTTTTAGGGAGGGGCAAAATGATTATTATTTAATTGATGAAAGGAAAAAGGGTCAAAAAATTGTAGGGAGATGGTATAGTTGGCTTATGCCACATGGGCAACACCGTATTAAGTGATGTAATGATGCTATGTGGACTAATGTTACTTAACCTAGAGCAAAACTTGAGTACTGAGGGAGTACTTGTTTGGGTACTTTTTTTTCCAATTTTAGAAAGTTTTTTGTTTCATTATACTCCTTTATTTCATTTCTATTTCTATGTATGTCCTAAAAAAATTTCTTCTTTTAAGAAAGATTTAGGTGCATCGGATGCATAGAAATTTTTTTCCTTAACCTGTTGCTGTCACATGAAAATGGTCCATTTTTTTTAATATAGTTGCACAAATTCACTTTTAGTATTGTTGTAGGAAAAAAATTGTCACATGACAAAAATCAGAGGCAGAACTAGAGGGGGCTAGGGTGGGCCCCCACCCCCCCTAAAATTTGATGGGAAAAATTTATATAAATGGTATTTTAATAATTACAAAATGTGTGTGAATGGGTAAATTAATGACATGCGTGTGTGTGAAGAGGAAGCACAAAACCTCAACGACTCAAATCAAACTTCTGAAAATTGTTCAGCTTGCAACTGCAAGAGAAGACAACTGAAGAGGAAGCACAAGTATTTTTATTGAAGGGAGGCGTGAGACTCAATCTTGAAACACTCTTCAAGTACCTTTTCACTCTTCCGTTTTCAGTGATAGTTAGTAACCCGCCTCAACCTCTCTTACCTTCTCTTGGGGTAAAATTTAACAAAATGATTCAGCTTTTGCATTTTCATTTTTCATTCAACTTCTCCTAATTATTTTTTCATTCTGTTCTTATCTCCAACGCTCCACGTGGGTGCTACTGCTATAATAGAAAAGACATATATAACTTTGTGGGAATCTAATTTATTGATAATGGATAACATGATTTATTTATGGGCTCGCCTCTTTGTAGCAAACATATTTATATATGTGAATTCTGACATTTAAAAAGAATGAAAAAATTAAGATCCGCATGTGTATCCTGATTTTTTATATGTAGTATTAAAGCTTTTATTTATTATCCCCAAAAAACTAATGAAGATTGAAATTACTTGTAACTTGGAAAACACTGTGCCGAAATCTTATCCTGAAAAGACATTAACAATGGTATTTATAAATTTATTGATAAATTTTATTCTAGAGATTTCATAAAATAGGAAAAATTATATTTGAAGATGGAGTTATAACATTTTGAGCTTGACATTCTTAAACATTCAGATTTGATTAGTTTATCAACTACATCTGAATTATGTCAAGGACTAGCAAAAACGGGAAAATCCATCATCTACCGTCTCATTGATAGAATGATTAGATTTGTCCTCACTCTTCTAGTTTCTACAATAACTACTGAAAAATCTTTCTCAGCTATTAAAATAATCAAGTATAGGCTTCGAAATAAAATAGAAGACCGATTTTTTGATGATTCTTTGATCACATACATTAAAAAAGAAATTATTTTAAGTTTTAACACGGATTCAATTATATATGAGTTTAACAATAAGAAAACACGTAAATAAGAGTCAAATGAAGTGATATTAATATTTGTAATAGATTTTTTTTAATTTTTTTTATATTAAGTCAGTATTATATCTCAAATATTTTTGTTTATAATATATTATTTCTTATTTTTGTCCCCCGTCATTAAAATTTCTGCGTCCGCCACTGACAAAAATCATTCTAAAGTAGTGAATGATTTTTTAATTACATTTTTGTAGTGATTAGTTTTAAAAAATTTATATTAATTTTGGAAAAATCTGGAAAAAAAAAACTTATAAATCTCATAATGAAAATAATTTTGAAAAAAACTTGTGACTACAAAGCCATTTTGGGTTGCAACTTGCAAAACCAGATATTTTTTTATTTTATTTTATTTTATTTAAAAAAACAGAAAGAAAGAAAGAAGAGGAGAGAGACACAGAGAACGCTATAAACGGAAATTTCAAAATGGGATAAGGAAAACAAGTTCTGAGTCAGCACCAATAAAAACCAAATGCCTACTGGATAAGGATAATTTTATTCACGTAAAAACCCATACAGAGCTCGATCACATTTGTACTGGGACCCACACTTTCTCTCTATCCTCGCTTTAAATACGAACCCAATTTCATCCTCTTTCATACCAAAGCCTTCAACTCCCCGTAACGTCGTCGTATCAACACTGACCATCACCACCACCACTTCTTTCTAAGGCAAAACCAAATCCTCACCACCGTGCCACGTCAGATTCCGGCGAATAGTCTCCTTCGCCACCACGGCATGGCTTCCTGCACGTCGCTTTACGAGATTCTCAGAATTCCCGCCGCGGCTTCCAACCAGGAGATCAAGGCGGCGTACCGACGACTGGCCAGGGTCTGCCATCCGGATGCGGCGGCGGTTGGTCGGAAGAACTCGTCGGCAGATGAGTTCATGAAGATCCATGCTGCGTACTCCACCCTATCGGATCCTGAAAAGCGTGCCAGCTATGATAAGAGCTTGTTCCGTCATCAGCAACCGCTGACGACGACGACGGCGTCGAGATTTTCCGGCTACTCTGGTCGGAACTGGGAAACGGACCAGTGCTGGTAGCGAGTTGACTCGTCCGAGTTAGACAAGATTGAGTTGGGTTAGTTCGTTAGTTTGGGATTTGAATCTTAGGCGTAGTTATTGAATCGCCTTTGAGTGTAATCAGTAATTACTAATTAGTTAATGACCAGATCGTATGATGTATATTACGACTGTGCATACATATACGTATATAACATAAATACGAGTTGATTGAAGTTGTTATTCCTCAGTGCTCACTCAAGTTTTCCTCTACAAACCCAGTAGAAGACGAGTGCCCCTTGAATTTGCAGTTCCTTCTTGATATTGTAATCTAAAACAAAATTTTCATGGAACGCAAAAGGGAAAAAACATTATATGGTATGTATATTGGCTTTAATCATATCATATTCATTCCCAAAATAACATCATTTTGGATTAAAATATTAAAAAAATTATAATAAAACTACTATTATAATCTTGAAATAAATTATAATTACAAAAATACATTGATTTTCGCTTAAAACGATATTGTTTTGGACTCAATGTAAATAACTTATCTACATTGACTGCATAAAAAACGCACTCATGTATGTGTGTGTGTATATATATATATATATATATATATATATATATATAGTTGCTTTTTCTGCCGTCACTGTAGATAATTTATCTCTGTAGCAAGCCCAATACGACATCGTTTTTGGGCGAAAATTGTAGTACTTTTTATAATTTTAATTTACTTCAAGATTATTATTTATTATAGTCTTTATAATTATAAATTTTTAATCTTTCAATTCCAAAACGACATCGTTTTGGAAGTAAATGCAGATAACTTATCTGCATTAACTGCATAAATATTTTTTCGATATATCTATATATATATTTTTTAATTTAAAATCTATAATAACAGAAGAAATTACACCGTCGAAGTTTAAAGATAAAAATTATTATTAGATAAATTAAAGGTATAAAAGTTCGGCATAGATTTTAGGGTTTTATTTTTCTTATGTTGCATGAGACAACTTGTCTCATGCAACACACAGAAAATGAGTGGGACCCGCTTCTTTATTTTCTCTTTCTTCCTTTTTAGCGGGTCCCACTCATTTTCTGTGTGTTGCATGAGACAACTTGTCTCATGCAACATAAGAAAAATAAAACCCTAGATTTAAATGTTAACAACAAGTAGAAATCTGCAAATAAGCGATGGATTTTAATAATCACAGATTTGGTGACTTAATTTTTTCTCTTTAAATTATTTTACGATATTTTTATTACCAATTTACTATCACTTTTAACAAACAATTTTTAATGTATTTTTCAGAGTACATAGTTATATTAGAGTGGTAATAAATTGGTAGTAGAAAAATTTGGCCGTAAGAATATTCTTACTCGTATTTTGTTGTTAAATTTGTCACTAAGAGCCCGTTTGGATGAGTTTTTCTTCTTCAAAAGCTGCTTTTTTTTAAGAAAAAAAAAGAACTTCTCGAAAAAAGTCTGTTTTGATACCTGCTTTTAAAAAAAGCAGAAGTCATAAAAAAAAGTCAAAAACCTACTTTTTTCGAAAGCTAAAAATTTTAACTTTAAAAAAAAACAGAAGTCAAAATTCAAATATTTTTATAAAAATCTAAATAATTGTAACTTTTATAGAAAGTACTTTTAAAATAAGGAAGTGATAAAAAAGATTTTTTTTAAAAGCTAATACAAACGAGCTCTAAGTATGTGAAATATAATTAAATATAACTAAATATAACCGTCAATTATTTTTATTGCCAAAAGCAAAAAAAAATTTGGTAGTTAAAGGATTATAATTTTAACTTTAAAAATGTACCTAAAATTTATTTTTGAAAAAAGGAAGGAAAGAAAGGAAAGAAACAAGAATGAAATGAAAATTTAATATCTAAAATGACACAATAAATAATTACCATTTTAGGAAAAATTCTTTTAATAAATCATAATTGCAAATTATATAAAATATAAAAGTTTTATTATCGTTAGATCAAAATCAAAGTTGATGTTATTTTGTAACCGTTGATTTGATTTTGATCTAACAATAACAAAGTTGGTAATAAGAGATAATAAGAAAAAATGGTCTAAGAGTAAAGGAGCATATGATCTTCTCTTCGATATGCCTTGGATGAGTTAAGGTGTAAGAACCCACACCGTTAATTAAGGTATTTAATTAATTAATTTTGAGAAAATAGAAAATGATTCCATAATTGACCCTAATAATTATTATGAGGCTCTAATAATTATGATAAGTGATTAATAACGCTGAAAGTCGCTTTTCGGAAGAAAAATGCAGATATCGGTTCTGCTAGTCAGTATAAATGCGTACCGAAAAAGTATCCCAAAAAATTAATGTAAGTGCATGATAATTACTAGAATAATATGTAGGACTTGTAAAACGAGTTTCAAGTCCAAATAATGAGAACTGGTGCCAGAAACTGGTACTGGCTGTGAAAAGCGCGTACCAGAAAGATGCTCAGAAAAATATAATAAAAATATGATAATTCTTGTAAAATTGAGTAGGTTAAGAATCCAAAGTTTGGGATTAAAATGCTAAGCGTAGCAATTAAAGTTAATATTGTGTGCTTAAGTGAGTTTTGGCTATAAATACACCCATTATGGGCACAAAACCCCAGGACCAGAATTCTCTACGTGACTCACTTGGTGGCTGAGTGTTGGCTACTGTTCCATTGCCTTCCCTTCATCAGTTCTTGAGCTTGTGGCCATTTCCTTCACAAATTCTTCTCCTAAACACTTGGTGTGAGTGAGGATCAACATTGGGAGCGTGTTGGTGGTTTTGTTTCTGAGTTTTGAAGTCAGTGTGGGGGAGGTTTGGTTGCTGACTTGTTGGTTTTGGGTTGAGAGAAGCCTTGTCTTGGCTTTTGGAGGTCCAAGTGGTGACATTTGGTGTTAAAGAACCAACCTTTGTGTTGCTATTTTCGTGCACCTTGAGGGACAGTACCTTAGCATCTGATTTGTGAGCTCTAAGAGCCATTCTTGCTCTGTTTTAAGCTTTGGTAAGCCTTGTGACCTTTGAACTTGAGTTTTATGCTTAAAAATGGAAGCTTGATGCATGTTAAGGCTAAAAGATTATAACTTAACGTTGGGTAATGTCAAACACACTTAGAAATGCATGTTTAAGTGTTTAAAATCGGTAAAAACTCAACCTTGGAAGATATCTTCACGAAATGCAGTTTCTGCATTCTGTCGTGAAATATCCGGATATCTGCCCGAGAAATATCCGGATATGGGATTTGGATATCCGGATATTGGATATCCGGATATGGGAATCTGAATATCCGAATATTGTATATCCGGATATGGTCAGTGAGATATCCGGATATTGCATATCTGGATATGTACCCGAGGAATATCCGGATATTCTAGAATTTCGAAGAACAGTAGCTGTGCTGTTAGGACAGTAGGCTGTTGGGGGTTTGTGGACCCTAGATTGATGAAGTTGAACTTCTGTAATTAATGAACTAAGTCAGAATCATGTGATTTGGGCTTGTGGCTTTGTTGGAAGCCTTGAGACATAAATCGTTGAAGGAGAACGTAGTCTTTATGTTAATGCTTTTGAGTTATGTATGTTCATACACTTGCTGGTCCTAAATCAGATTGTGATATGCTGTGTGTTGGACTTGAGCTGTGAGGACTCTTGGCTTTGGATAGTGAGCTTGCAAGGTAAGCTTTCGTGTCCTCGGTTTAGCTATGTTGTGGTTCCACCATGTCCCATGGGGGTATGGTTATATGCATGCTGTGTTACATGCTTTTGATATTTTGGAAATGCTGTTGAGCTGTTATATGTTAGTGTCTTGTTGATATGCATGGAGGTGTTTCACCTATACGGTAAGCCTGAGTATGTAGAACATACAATAGGGTGAGGCTGTGGGTGAGGTGCAAGCGGTGTTCCTTGTACTACATGTAGGTATAGAGGTATTCCTACATTTCTCTGGCCAATAGAATAGTGATTACACACATGCTATAGATATCTGTTGCACTACATAGTTTTGGAACTGATAATGATATAAATGCTTTTAGAACTTATATTGCACATGTAAGTGAGCTTGGGGTGGAAGATCCTTGAGGATCCCTTGTCTTACTGAAATTTCTTGTTTAGAGATCTCACCCCACGTTTGGGGAATGCTTATTTCAGGATCAGGTAATGTTGAGACCTCAGGCGGCAGGAGGTCGGAGCTGAGTTAGATATTGATGATATTATATGCTGACTTGTTGGATGCTGGTTATGCATGCTGCTTTTATGCTTTTAGCTTCAGTTTATGATTTGGATTATCATGTTGAGACGCTGTTGATTTGGTGAGCATGAGGATTGTCCATGACACATAGTCTTGTTTATGTCTTGTTTTAGTTGGAGTTGTAATAATGTATCAGGATGTTGTCCGGACTACTTGATGTAGATCCGTGACTTATATACTCACTTTATATTTATATATTGAGGTATTTCAGTTAGTTGTCTTGCAATTTACATACAGGCATTGGGTTTTATGAAATTGATTAAGTAATCAAGATGGTAATTGATAATGACGTCATAATTGAAAAGAAAAAGAATATTCCACATTTTTAATTAAGCACCGCTTAATACGATGTAATGATTACACTACCGGATATATACGGGGTGTTACATTTTATGGTATCAGAGCAACGGTTCAAGGGAAAAGCTTGTATGTATTGCAATGATTAGGATGTGTGGTTGTGTCTGTCTTGTGTGTTTGCTCCGTTGGTTTTATTATGATGCTGCATATGTAATCACACTACGTGGGCCTGATCAACTCATAATTTGTGCAACTTGTGCAGAGTCATGGTAGGATCCAGGAGAACACGTGAGACTGCTGAGGATCAACTCGATCCAATCCTGGCTGCATTGGCTGAAATGCAGGAGGCCACTAGATTGGCCAACGTGGCAATGATGGACGCTGCTAGAGAAGCGAACCAGAAGGCCACAGAGGATGCTCTTGAGGCAAATTGGTTGGCGAACATGACCTTGATGAGGGCCATGTTGGAGGAGATGAGAGCTGGTCCAGCTGTTGGTCAGTTTCCACCGCCACCACCTCCACTGCCACCTCCACTGCCACCATCGCCGCCTCCACCACGACAGCTCCGTCAGTAGGCAAGCCCAATATGCCTGCCACATCTTTCAAGGTGATAGTCATCTCACCTTGGGTCATGTGGAAAGTATGTGTCTCTGGTCTCCACCTCTCGACCAGAGCACTAATTAAAGGGGCATCGATCTGTGATAAATTATGCAATAATCAGCGTGTCAACGAATGATATTGAATAATTACATAAATACAGAACAACGTAAATTGCATACCTGGATATGTCGCATCCGGGAAACATGTATAAATCCAGCCTGTGTCAGGTAGTCTGCGACAACCTCTGGGATAGCGCCGATAGGTGGCCCCCCCGTTGGCTTCCCACGCCTGGTCTTTATTTTCCGGACATGCTCTGTATTCCACACTCGCTGTGAAATATGAGCACATTGCGTCCTCTTACGAAGGACGTCTCATCTGTACGGCCCATGTATGATGTACATGCTGAGATCGGTAGGCTCTACATCTGATGCAGAACCTGATGAAGATGATGAATCAGCCATTACCCTCAACTATATAATATAAAACAACATTTAAATTAATCACATGTAATGCCCTGTTTTATTTACAAATTAATTAAGCAATGACATAATTTATTATCAAAAAATTTAAGCATATGCGTCATTTATTTTACTAGAATCGAAATTAATGAAATAATGTTAATACGTAGTACAGTCATTTATTTGTAATTAAATAATAATAAAATATTGGACAAAAATAATATAATACTTACAGAATACTTAACCCTAGGTCACTAATAACTTCATAAATATGTACTAATAATCACACCTAATTGACTACAAAATTATGAATACATTCCAGCATTAATAACATCGTACAGACAAAATTTACGAAGTCGCTATTACTATTTTCTAAATCACTAATTAATACGCTAAACCCTAATGCATAATTTACATATTAATAATAATAACTACGTAACAAAAAAGGGAAGTATCATTACAACATTCATAGCATGGCTAGAGCTGGCAAAATGGGCCGAGCCCGCCAAGCCCGCCCAAGCTTTTTTTTTTTTTTTAATTTTTAGTGTAAAATGTCACGGGCTTAACGGGCAGCCCGCCCCGCCCGCCCAAATTGGGCGGGGCGGGCTGAGATATCTAGCCCATCTTTGAAGGCGGGGCGGGGGCGGGCCAACCCGCTTTTTGGCGGGCTGGGGCGGGCAGCCCGCTTTGCCACCTCTAAGCATGGCACAAAATTTCTAAGTGACTATCCTAATGTTCTAAGTCTCTAATATACGATCAATCCTAACATGTATTACTAACTACCACTGTAATTTAAACGTATACATAGGAAGTATTACGACCTTACCTAAGTTGGCTTAGCTTCGCTACGAACCGTGGTTAGAGAGGTTAGAGAGAGGTGAATGAGTGAGGAGTGAAATGGTAAAATGTGAGAATTTATAGATGTGCATATGAGACGCCCCTTTTGGGCGTCACATGTGACGCCTCATTGGGGCGTCTTCTCCTTCATGAGAGACGCCTCACTGGGGCGTCACATGTGACGCCCAAAAGGTGCGTCATATTATGCAATACATCTGTAATTATTTTTCAAACAGCAATAAATGCGTAATTATTTAATTAAAATACAATAATTAAATTTTTCTGCCGTGGGATAATATGGTATAACGGGTCAACCTAACCCTAAGTTATCTCAGGCCTGTAAAGTGTATATACCCAACTTTATAGATGGTTAAGTCTAACTAATTTTTTCTTCTTTTTATATTTTTTTATATTCATTTTTTTTTTTGGAAACTGATCCTAATTACCTCTTTGAGGCGAATCAGAATCCTCTGATATCCCCACGGGTTCGACTCTTTGAGCTTCCTATGAGACTAATCCAAAGTTCGGGTGCGAGTCCAAGGATTATGAATATTTTTTTATATTCCTTGAATTGAATAATGACAATTTAGAAAAACAATATTCAACTAAGATAGAAAATATTACTATATAAAAAAAAGAGAATTTTATTTTCCTGAGCTGTTATTATTTAATTGAAGGGACTGAAAATGCAAAAGAAAAAGAGACTATAGGATTGATTCCTTGTTTATATCAGCGAAAGAAGAAGATCGTCGACAGCATTTTTTTTTTCTGAATTTTCAACTTTTATCGCTTTAAAATTTAAATATCAACCATGGGAATGTTATAAATGGACCCCCGTTTCTCAACCTTTAGATTTGTGATATTTTAGACTAATGATTAGGATTTAATAATGATAAGTTACTCAACATATGTCGTCAATTTTTGTGTCATTAATATACGAACTTGATACTACTTTTTATTTATTTATTGAGTAATGCGTAATAAGTTGTTATTTAGTTTTAGTGGTCTACAGTACCACCGCATGACATGAACTAAACTCAAGCCCAAACGCATCTAGGTGGTAAAATGGGTCTGATATGTGGGGTGGCTAGTTTCACCTGCTATAAATCGTGGGTTGGGTTGATACTTGACAACCCATTTCGACCGATCCGTATAAAAATGAGTCAAAATGAATTTAATCAGTTGGGTCATTTTTTTTATTACCATCAAATAGTATTTTATTTATAATATTAAATTTTTGTGATATCCAAATTTTTTATCTTAATATTCTTCTAAAAAATAAAAAATAAAACATTTTATTTTTGACAAATATTATCCATATACGAAGGCAAAGATGAGTTTCTAGAAATTGTTCGACCGAATATTTACATGTATTTAGATTTGAAATTGAAAAAAATTTGGGGGTCTAAAATGAAATTAAATAATATTATAAAATTAATAAAATATAATTTATTTTTTAAACATAAAACGAAACGAATTGATATTTTTGACCCATTTTTTATGGGTTGATGACAGATACGAGTGGGTCGGATATCCAACCCACTCTACCAGAACGACATGCAAAACATTACAACTCATGATAGAAGAGTAGGGATGTTTAATTAAAATCAAACCACTCATAACAAAATCGAAAAAATCAAATTAAAAATTATACACAGAAACTAAAAAAAAAAATTGAATAGTTATGTGTTCAGATCCAAATTTAAACCAACTTAATTGCATATTATATATATTGAAAAAATTTCTATTATACCTTAAAATAAACTTAATTCTTTCTCTTGGATTTGGACAAAATATTGTACGGTTGATAATTAATTTGAAATTATATGTAGAATTTAGATTTGTGTTAATGCACTTAACAAATTTGTTTGAAACATGTATTTGATGCAGTTTGATGAATTAATTTAGATTTGCATTTGATTAATTTTTATGAAATTGAATTCTTATATTTTGACCAATTTGAAACTACATATGTTATTTTATTTATTTATTATGGCTTGTGTGGGCTTTGCTAATTTGTATAGTATATTGTACGAACGATCTTGTTAAGAAATATGTTTGATGGAAGAAATGCACTTGATTTATGATATGTGTGAGATGATGTGTTATGGAAATATGTTTCATTGGAAATGAGGAATTGACTAAGTAATTAAAGACATTGGCAACCAAATATATATAAAAAAAGACATTGGCAATAGGGGTGAAACTGGGCCGGCCCGGCCTACAGGGGCCTACGGCTCGGTCTTCATCAGGCCAAATCTGACCTAGTATATTTTGTATAATAGGCCGGGCTTGGACCTTAAAAAAGCCTGTTTAATAAAAAAGCCGTAGGCCCAGTTTCAAAAGGCTGGGCCTATAAGCCCACAGGCCAGCCTATATTGTACTATTTATTTTAAATAAAATAAAATAGAGTAACTATGTCTTGAAGAAAAAACAAACGATATAAATTTAATCAATTGCAATTATTTATAACTTTTCAGGAAGGGTCATCATTTGTTTCTTCTTGAAGATGTACAAAATATTTTTGCATAAAATCCCTTTAGTCTCAGACTTTGCACAAGAACAATGAGCAATGGAACTTTTTATGAAATTATAATCAACAATTGCCCATAATTCTTTACTAACTTTGGGATACCCCACCGATACCTAATATTTTGTTCGTCTGTTGACATCTTTTCGTGAAAGTAATCTTGTGTGGCAGCCCTCCATTTTTTTAAAAAAATTTTAAACAGTTTTCTTGTGTAGCATTCTCCAGCTATTGCATCAATTGGATGATTACTCTCCAAATTTGCTTTTGTATTTCTAGTTTTAAAATCTTTACCTTCTTCTGCATCTTTTCTAGACTTGATTGCTTTATCATAATGGGTAACAAAGTCATTTAATATTGTGTTGGAGTTAACATATTCATCAAAAAATGCATTGATGCTTTCACTTCGGCCACTTGTAGTCATTCCAGCAAAAAAAGTATCTTTCAAGTATGCCTTTGCCCAATGGTTACATAAAGCATACATGTTAGCCAACTAACTACTTGCTTTAATATCATATTTAGTTCTTAATGCTTACCGGTTGTCTTCAAATTCATCTATGCTTCGACTTTTATACCATGCACAAAAGTCAACATCAAAACTATCTTTAAATTGTGCATGTAATGCTTGACTATGCTCCAAACATGCTTTTTTATGTGCCATGCACAAAAATAATGTCATGCTCCTAGAAATATCTTAGTAATTGCTTTCCCCATTGCTTTGTCTTGATCAGTAATAATAGCAACACGAGTCTTATCAAACATGCATGTCCAAAACTGTTCAAACAACCAAGTAAAGGTTGCCTCTGTTTCATCCTCTAACAAACAACAACAAATAAAATTGATTGCCCACGGTGATTAACCCCAACAAAAGGGACAAAAGGAAACTTGAACTGGTTTATTTTGTAAGTCACATCAAAGACAAGGACTTCCCTAAATTGACAATAGGAAGCTCTCGACCTACCATCTACCCAAAAGACAATTCTTAATGTACCATCTTCTGCCAACTACATATCAAATAAAAACATCCATCAAGAGCAGACTTCTTCTGAAAGTGCTTGATGATGCCCTAACATTCTCGCCCTACATTATTCTTACGATGACTTGATATAATAGTGCTAATTTAACCTGAAGTGATGTTAACTTCTTTGTTCATAGCATTCACCATCTTTGAGATTTTTGAAGACGTTAAACCCTCCCCATAAAATTTAGAAACAACAGATTTAGTAAAATCTGAGCAACATAAATCTTTATAAAAAGAAAACTTGTTCACCTTTGACGGAGTGTTAATCAATGGATGATTATATGAATCATTGAACTTCTCCACTTTCCATAATCTATTCACTAACTTCATTTGGAACAACGCCAAACAATTAGTTCTTGTATCCCCTTTGACATTGCTAACATCAATTTTTTAATCATTTAGATTCTTGACACCTTGCTTTGAGCAAACATAAGTCAACAAACATGGTTATTGTGTTCTTTTACTCCTGTTAAAGTAATGCTTACATATTTCGAACCCCTTAAATTTTGCATAGTCATTATAAAAATCGTGCGCTTCTTCAGCTTTCTCAAAACTCTACCCATTATAGGAGGCTTATTAAACTCACTATCATCTCCCTTGATTTCTTGGCAATTGTCTTTTCTACAATCACCACCTTTGTCTTGATTCATAATTACACACTTACCATCTCCGCTTAGCTCATCACTATCTTTCTCAAATTCAACAATGTCATCTAAAGATACTAAACTTTAATTCATGTCTTCAATAGTTGTTATTTGGGGGTGTTCCACAATAGCCTATAAAGACAAAAAAAGAAAGGAATCATGAGTCCATATATTTAGTTTCTTGTTTGCATCAAGAACAAAATAGAAAAAAATTGAGAATATAGTTGTTGTTTGTGATCAAAAGCATGAAAGTACTCTACCAAAAAAGAAGAAGAAAAAGCAAGAAAATGGAAAAAAATCTTCATCTGAACAGAGAGGAAAAAAACTAGAACAAAAGCATGAGTCTATATATCCAGCTTGTAAAATCATATAACATCCTACCCATTATAAAAAAGTGTACCAAAAAATAGAATTCAAAATGCAATAAGCAGAGAAAGAAAATAAAACCCCTAATTAAGTAATAAGGAAAGCGAGAGAAAGAAAAACCTTCTGGAGCTTCCATAAGAGGAACTAATCTTGTGTGAAAGTAGTGGTAGAAGGTCTTGGTCTCTCTTTTACTTGCTTTTTCTACGCTGAAACTGAATAAGAAAGGAGAAGAAGAATTTTGGGTTTTTTTTTTTACTTTTAATAAAGACAAAAATGGTGTCGTTTCTGTGAACAGCAGAGAAAGTTCTCTAAAGTTACTTTAGAGACTTTATTCCCTTTTCAAACTTGAGAAATATTGAGATGTTAGAGAATAAAAATAAAGATTAACATTAATATGTTTATTTATTTTCTTAATATTTTGCCAATTCTTCCGATACATAAAGAGTGAAGTTATCTTTTATATATAATTAACAATTTTCAGGGTACAAGAATTTTCATAACTGCCTCCAAATTTCCATTATTTGTTATTAAATTTTGAATTGAAAAATACGAAATTGTTTTAAAAGTATTAAATGATGAGCTTTGCACTAAAAGTGATTGAATTCTCCTTAGCTATTGACTATGTTATATTTGCGATGTTTAAGGTCTTAACATTAGGGAGCTTTTGTTACAAAATAAAAATAAAAATTAGAAAGCTTTTTCATTGAGGTGTAAAAACTTATTCTTTAAATATTTAGAATTTTTAAAAAATGAAAAGACCTAGTCACCCAGTCACCAGAAGCTTCACTGTCCATGAAGAATTTTGTAATCTCTGCTGCTTTTTGTTTTTTAAGGTTTTTTAGTAAAATATTATGTAAATAGGGGTGTAAATAAGTCAAGTGGCTTGTAAGGGACCTATAGCTAGGCCTGTTTTTGGTCTAACTTAGCTTGACTGTTTTAAAAAAGTACAGGTTTAATCTCATCAAAAGACTTGTTTAGAAATCAGGCTATAAGCCGATTTTAGCAAGCTTGGTCTCTAAGAGTGTGCATGACAATTATTCTATTCCCTGGCACTATTTCTGAAAAGAAATAATTCTTTTCTATTTCTGTGCCTTGGAACAGTTTATGAAAAAAAATATTTTATAACATTCTATTTTTATTCTGAGAATGAAAATTGTGTTTGACAACACAATAAATAGTATAATAAAAAATAATTCCTATTAAGCATAATTTTTTTCCGGACCATCACTTTCCTTTCCATATGGTGTGGTGGTGGTGGTTGCAGTGGTGATGGTAGTGGTGGTAGTGACGGCAAAGACTGCAGCGATGGTGGTACTAATGGTGGCGATGGTAGTGGTAGCGATGGTGGTGATGGTATAGTGTGGTGGTGACAGCAGTGGCTGCAACAATGGTGGTGGTGGTTGGTGATGGTGGCAGTGGTGATGGCATGCCGGTGGTGGTGATGGCTGCTGTAAGAACCCGCACCGTTAATTAAGGAAGTAAATTAATTAATTATGAGAAATTAGGAAATAATTCCATAATTGACCCTAATAATTATTATGAGGCTTAGATAAATATAGTAAGTGAATAATAATGCTGAAAGTCGCTTTTCAGACGAAAAGTGCATATACCAGTTTTGCTACTCGGTATAAGTGCATATCGATGAAGTATCTCGGAAAATTATAATAAGTGTGAGAGTATTACAAGAATAATATATAGGACTTGTAAACAAGTTTCAAGTCAAAATAATGAGAACTGGTGCCAGAACTGATACTGGCTATGAAAAAGCGCATACCGGAAAGGTGCTGCGAAAAATAAAATAAAAATATGACAAATCTTAGAAAAATGAGTAGGTTAAGAATCCTAAGTTTGGGATTAAAATTCTAAGCTTAGCATTTAGCGCCAATACAATGTGATTAAGTTTAAACCGGTTATAAATAGCAAAGTGGCACATGATCCTAGGTCATTTGTGCAATCCTACGTGAGTCTTTGGAGCTGCTGACCAGCCTTCTCCCTGTTCTTGCCTTTCTCCCTTGGAAAACCACCAAGTTGTCACCTTTTGTTTGCTTTCTTCCCTCTAAATCTTGTAAACACTTAGTGGAGTGGCTTGTGAGTGGGTGAGGCAGCCTTTGTTCTGTTGTTGAGCCTCTGTTTGGTGAGGTTTGGGGCTGTCTTCATGGGGAAGAGTTGAAGGAACCATTGTGGTGACATCTTGAGCTTCAAGAAGCCATTTTTGGTGAGGAAGAACCCTTGTAGTGTGCCATTTTCGTGGACCCTTGGAAGTCAGACTTGGGAGCTTCATAGAGAGCTCCAAGAGCATTCCTTTCTCTGTTTTGAACTGTTGGTAAGCTTCACCAACCTTGACCATGTGTTTCCTTGGTTAAAAATGGAACCTTGATGCATGTAACAAGCTAAAGATCATAACTTAAGGTTGGGTAAGGTTAAACACACATGTAATTGGTAAAAGTCGAACTTTTGGATTGATATCTCGCGAAATGCAGAATATGAGTTCTGTCGCGAAATATCCAGATATTGGGTTGGAAATATCCGGATATTGATATCCGGATATATTGATATCCGGATATTGCAAGACAGATATCCGGATATTGATATCCGGATATGCCCCCGACAAATATCCGGATATTCTGAGTTTTCGAAGAACAGTAGCTGCACTGTTCATACAGAATGATGTTTGGGGTTTGTGGACCCTAGATTGGTTCAGTTGAACCTCTGTAATAATTGAACTAAGTCAGAATCAAGTGATTAAGGGCTTGTGGCTTTGTGAGAAGCCTTAAGACATGAAACGTAAAGGAAAGACGTTGTCCTTGTGTCTTATACTTGATGAGTATGATTATTGATATGATTGTTGGTCCAAAATAGATTGTGATTCTGTTGTGTTTGAGCTTTGAGATTGGTTGGGCTCTTGGCTTGGACTGTTAGCTTGCAAGGTAAGCTTTCATTTCCTCGGTTTAGTCATTGTTGGTTCCACCATGTCCCATGGGGGTATGGTTATATGCATGATGTTGTTTTCATGATATATTGATTTGTTGAAATGCTGTTGAGCTGTTATATGCGAGTGCCTTTATGATATGCATGTGGTGTTCCACCTATACGGTAAGCCTGAGTATGTGGTACATACAAGAGGGTGAGGCTGTGGGTGAGGTGCAAGTGATGTTCCTTGTACTAACTGTAGGTAATAGACGTATTCTTGCATTTCTCTGGCTAGTAGAATAGTTAAAACACACATGGCATGAATATCTGTTGCACTGTATAGTTTTGGAACATATACTGTTAAATGCTTTTGAACTTATATTGCACGTGCAAGTGAGCTTGGGGTGGAAGATCCTTGAGGATCCCTTGTCTTATTGAGATTTCTTTTTAGAGATCTCACCCAACGTTTAGGGCACATATTTCAGGTTCAGGTAATGCGGGAGTTGAGACCTCTAGCGGCAGAGGGATGGAACTTAGCTGATTATATGCTGTTATGCTACCTATGTTGGATGTTGGATATTGACTGTTGCCTCTTATGCTTTTAGCTTCATGATGTTATTGTTGAGACTGCTGTGGGGCTTTATTGCCTTATTTGGGTGAGCATGGGGATTGTCCATGCCACTTTGACTTGACTTTATGCTTAGTTGTTTCTAGTTGTAATTAATAATGTATCAGGATATTGTCTGGACTACGTGTTGTAGATCCATGACTTAGATACTCACATCTATGTTATGAGGTATTTCTGTTAGTTGTCTTTTGCAATTTACATACAGGCGATGTTTTATGAAATGAATTAAGTAATTCAACTTGGCTAATGATAATGACGTCATAATTGAACAAAAAAAAGATATTTCACATTTTTAAATTAAGCGTGGCTTAATACGATGATATGATAACAAACCGGATATATTCGGGGTGTTACATTTTATGGTATCAGAGCACTTTCTTGGGAAAAGCCTATATGTATTGCAATAACTAGGATGCTTGGTTGTGTCTTGTCTTGTGTGTTTGCTCCGTTGAGTGTTATTATGATAATGCATATGTGATCACATTGCGTGGGCCTGATCAACTCATAATTTGTGTAACTTGTGCAGAGTCATGGTAATACCCAAGAGAACTCACGAGACTGCTGTGGGTCAACCTGACCCGATGCTGACTGCATCAGCTGAGATGTAAGAGGCTGCTAGATTGGCCAACGTGGCAATGATGGACGCCGCTCGTGAGGCGAACTAGAAGGCCACAGAGGATGCTCTTGTGGCGAACCGGCTGGCGAACATGACCATGATGAGGGTCATGT
The DNA here is from genome assembly GCF_033153095.1 of Gastrolobium bilobum. Taxonomy (NCBI): domain Eukaryota; kingdom Viridiplantae; phylum Streptophyta; class Magnoliopsida; order Fabales; family Fabaceae; genus Gastrolobium; species Gastrolobium bilobum. Next base: position 44,842 of record NW_026896380.1, on the reverse strand, counting down.
TGGAGGAGATGAGGGCTGGTCCTGCTGTTGGTCAGTTCCCTCCGCCACCACCTCCACCGCCGCCGCCTCCACCGCCGCCGCCTTCACCTAGTCTGCAGGACGAGAGGCAGAGCCAGATTGAGGGCACTGGTCAACTCACTGGGGTGATGGAACCCTATGTGGAGCCTACTGAGGATCGTGATGTGATCGACCGCCGGCTTAATGCTTTTCGCAAGCATAAGCCACCTACTTTTGATGGATCTTACGATCCTATTGCTGCGGCTAGATGGCTACAGGCGCTGGATAAGATCTTCCGGGTCATGCAGTGTACAGATCTGCAGAAACTGATGTTTGCTACGTATATGCTGGAAGGTGATGCCCATGAGTGGTGGATGAACACCTCTCATGCTTTTGAGATGCAGGGTCATGTTATGACATGGCCATTCTTCGAGGATTGCTTTCTGGGTCGGTACTTCCCTTATGATGCTCAAGAGAGGAAGCAGGGGGAGTTCGAGGTTGGTACATGGCTCGATGTCTGTTGACTAGTACCTGGCCAAGTTCAATGAGTTGGTTAAGTTCGCTCACTTTCGGATGGAGAGGCCTACTCCGATCTTCTTGGCTACTAAGTTCCGCAGGGGACTTAATAAGGATGTTGCTGGTTACCTCGCTGGTTCTGCTTTGAGAGACTTCGGGACACTGGTGCAGCAGTGTCGGGACATCGAGGACTTCTGCAACTCGAGTAAGGCCAAGAGGGCCAAGATCGCTGAGACGAAGGGAACTAGTAGTTCCACTTCCTGGAGGGACAGGAATTTTGGGAGCAAAGGCAAGGGAAATCAGATGGCGGCTCGGCAAGCGCCAAATCAGTTTAAGAGGATTTCTGCTCAGGGGAGTGCAGCGAGACCTCCCGCTCCCAGATGCTTGGGGTGTGGGAAGACTCACTTTGGGCCATTCTCGTCAGGCCAGTTGATATGTTTTCATTGTGGAAAGAAGGGCCACTACTCCAGTGATTGTCCGTTGTCGACGGCGAGAGCTGCAACAGTTCAAGCAGTTCCATTACAGATGGTTTTCCTTCCACCTACAGCGGCACCTGTTGTGCCACCTACCGCGGGGCAAGTTTACACTTTGGATCGGCAGCAGTCGGACAGAGCTCTGAACCTTTTCAGAGGTACTGTTACCATTGGTGGATCGTTCGTTGATGTCTTGTTTGACTCTGGGGCTACGCATTCCTTTATTGCTACCTCGATTGTTGTATGGCTTGAGTTGACCATGTCTGTGCTTTCTCCACCGTTGCGAGTGACCACCGCCACCAGAGAAATGTGTGATTTTACCATTGTTCATCGCGATGTAGCGTTTCAGTGGGATGGCCGTGAGTTCTCGGTAGATCTGATAGGGTTGCCGATGGCCAATTTGGAGATTATTCTGGGCATGGATTGGTTGTCCAGAAATTGTGCATTGATTTATTGTTGTGCCAAGCGAGTTGTGATGTCTCCGGGTGATGCCACAGCCAGTTCCTCGCCTTTTATTTCATTACTACAGGCTAGGAGAGCCTTGAGAGCAAAGGCTTTCGGTTATGTCATGTTGGGAGGTGTGGTGAGTGGGTCACAGGAGGATATCACCGGCATTCCTGTGGTGAGGGAATTCCTCGAGGTATTTCCTGAGGACATTCCTGAGTTTCCGCCGCAGAGGGAGATAGAGTTCTCCATTGACTTACTGCTTGGTGTGGGACCCGTTTCGTTGGCTCCATATCGGATGTCGCCACCAAAGTTGATGGAGCTGAAGAAACACATTAAGGACCTTTCAGGAAAAGGCTTCATTCGACCGAGTGTGTCTCCCTAGGGAGGACCGGTCATCTTCATGAAGAAGAAAGATGGGACTATACGATTGTGCACTGACTACAGGCAGCTGAACAAGGTGACAATCAAGAACAAGTATCCCCTTCCGCGTATTAATGATCTGTTAGATCAACTGAAGGGTGCTTGTGTGTATTCGAAGATAGATCTCCGGTCCGGATACCATCAGATTCGGGTGAAGCCGGAGGATGTCCCAAAGACCGCGTTTCGTTCGAGATACGGTCACTATGAGTATTTGTTGATTCCTTTTGGACTCACAAATGCACCAGCAGTGTTCATGGATTACATAAACAGGATTTTCCAGCCGTACCTGGACCAGTTTGTGATCGTCTTCATTGACGACATATTGATTTACTCCAAGACGGAGGAAGAGCATGCTGAGAACTTGAAGATTGTGTTGCAAGTGCTGAAGGAGAAAATGCTTTATGCTAAGCCTTCCAAATATGAGTTTTGGCTCAAGTCCATGAAGTTTCTTGGGCATGTCATTTTTGTAGAAGGAGTTGCAGTGGATCCGAACAAGATTGAGGCCGTTCTTGATTGGGAGAGGCCCAAGACGGTAACTGAAGTGAGGAGTTTTCTGAGTTTGGCAGGTTACTACCGGAGGTTCATCCAGGAATTCTCCATGTTGGTTTTGCCAATGACTCGCCTTACCCGGAAGGAGACTCCATTTGTGTGGACTCACGAGTGTGAGGAATGTTTTCAGGAGTTAAAGGAGAGACTGACTACCGCACCTGTGTTGGTCCTTCCCGATCCTGCTGAGGAAGTCGAGCTTTACACCGACGCTTCCGGAAAGGGGCTCGGATGTGTGTTGATGCAGTTGGGAAAAGTGATTTCCTATGCTTCGAGGCAGTTGAAGCCTCATGAGGAGAACTACCCGACTCATGATTTGGAGTTGGCTGCTATTGTGTTTTCTTTCAAGATTTGGAGGCATCATCTTTATGGCATGGAATTTGCTGTGTTCAGTGATCACAAGAGCTTGAAGTACTTGTTTGATCAGAAAGAGTTGAACATGAGACAGAGAAGATGGATAGAGTATCTGAAGGACTACGACTTTGAGTAAAAGTACCATCCTGGCATGGCCAATGGGGTAGCTGATGCTTTGAGTCAGAAATCCGTGAGTCTATCCAGTTTGACCATGGGTGACTATGACATCATTGAGCAGTTTCGAGATCTGACGGTGACTTCCTTGTTTGGGGGTGCACTTCTCGAAATGGAAACCGTGCAAGTTGAGAACGAGCTCATGGAAAAGATCAATGAGGCGCAAGTGCAGAGAGAGTGCCTAGATTATGTGAAGAACCAGGACGGTGTGTCTTGGAATGAGGATGGACTGTTGACCTTTTAGAAGAGGATTGTGGTTCCTGAGGTCCGTTGACTGTGGAGTTGATAACAGAGGCTCATAAGGGCCAGTTTACTGTCCACCCTAGTGCTACAAAGATGCATCAGGACTTGAAAAGGAACTATTGGTGGCCGGGCATGAAGAAGCACATTGTTGTTTTTGTGTCCAAGTGCTTAGTTTGCCAGAAGGTGAAGATAGAACACCAGAAGCCTACCTGCTTGCCTTGCCTCCAAACTTGGCCAACATTCACGACGTGTTTCACGTGTCTCAGCTTCGCAAGTATGTAGCGAATCCTTTGCACGAGGTGCAACCTGATGATGTGGAGGTTCTGGAGAACCTAAAGACTCCAGTCAGACCACTCAAGATTCTCGACCGTGGCGAGAATCAGCTGATGAGCAAGATCATTCTGATGGTCAAAGTGCAGTGGACCGGAAGAACTCCTGAGGAGTGCACTTGGGAGCGAGAGGACGAGCTTCTCCGATAGTATCTCGACTTCCGAGACAAGTATGTTTCTGATTTTGAGGACAAAATCCTTAAAAAGGTGGGATGAATGTAAGAACCCGCACCGTTAATTAAGGAAGTAAATTAATTAATTATGAAAAATTAAGAAATAATTTCATAATTGACCCTAATAATTATTATGAGGCTTAGATAATTATAGTAAGTGAGTAATAATGCTGAAAGTCGCTTTTCGGACGAAAAGTGCAGATACCGGTTCTGCTACTTGGAATAAATGCGTACCGATGAAATATCCCGAAAAATTATAATAAGTGTGGGAGTATTACTAGAATAATATATAGGACTTGTAAAACAAGTTTCAAGTCAAAATAATGAGAAATGGTGCCAGAACTTATACTGGCTATGGAAAAGCGCGTACCAGAAAGGTGCTGCGAAAAATAAAATAAAAATATGAAAAATCTTAGAAAAATGAGAAGGTTCAGAATCCTAAGTTTGGGATTAAAATGCTAAGCGTAACATTTAGCGCTAATACAGTGCGATTAAGTTTAAACCGGCTATAAATAGAAAAGTGGCACATGACCCTAGGTCATTTGTGCAATCCTACGTGAGTCTTTGGAGTTGCTGACAAGCCTTCTCCCTGTTCTTGCCTTTCTCCCTTGGAAAACCACCAAGTTGTCACCTTTTGTTTGCTTTCTTCCCTCTAAATCTTGTAAACACTTAGTGGAGTGGCTTGTGAGTGGGTGAGGCAGCCTTTGTTCTGTTGTTGAGCCTCTGTTTGGTGAGGTTTGGGGGTGTCTTCATGGGGAAGAGTTGAAGGAACCATTGTGGTGACATCTTGAGCTTCAAGAAGCCATTTTTGGTGAGGAAGAACCCTTGTAGTGTGCCATTTTCGTGGACCCTTGGAAATCAAACTTGGGAGCTTCATAGAGAGCTCCAAGAGCATTCCTTTCTCTGTTTTGAACTGTTGGTAAGCTTCACCAACCTTGACCATGTGTTTCCTTGGCTAAAAATGATCTAAAGTTGATATCTTGGGGTTGGGTAATGCTAAACACACCTAGAAATGCATGTTTATGCTTCTGTAATCGGTAAAAGTTGAACCTTTGGATTGATATCTCGCGAAATGCAGAATCTGAGTTCTGTCGTGAAATATCCGGATATTGGGTTGGAAATATTCGGATATTGATATCCGGATATGGATATTCGGATATGGATATCCGGATATGGGGTTCTGAATATCCGGATATTGATATCCGGATATTGCAAGACAGATATCCAGATATTGATATCCGGATATGCCCCTGGCAAATATTCGGATATTCTGGGTTTTCGAAGAACAGTAGCTGCACTGTTCATACAGAATGATGTTTGGGGTTTGTGGACCCAGATTGGTTCAGTTGAACCTCTGTAATAATTGAACTAAGTCAGAATCAAGTGATTAAGGGCTTGTGGCTTTGTGAGAAGCCTTAAGACATGAAACGTAAAGGAAAGACGTTGTCCTTGTGTCTTATACTTGTTGAGTATGATTATTGATATGATTTTTGGTCCAAAACAGTTTGTGATTCTGCTGTGTTTGGGCTTTGATTGGTTGGGCTCTTGGCTTGGACTGTTAGCTTCCAAGGTAAGCTTTCGTGTCCTCGGTTTAGTCATTGTTGGTTCCACCATGTCCCATGGGGGTATGGTTATATGCATGATGTTGTTTTCATGATATATTGATTTGTTGAAATGCTGTTGAGCTGTTATATGCGAGTGCCTTTATGATATGCATGTGGTGTTCCACCTATACGGTAAGCCTGAGTATGTGGTACATACAAGAGGGTGAGGTTGCGGGTGAGGTGCAAGTGATGTTCTTTGTACTAACTGTAGGTAATAGACGTATTCTTGCATTTCTCTGGCCAGTAGAATAGTTAAAACACACATGACATGAATATCTGTTGCACTACAAAGTTTTGGAACTTATACTGTTAAATGCTTTTGAACTTATACTGCACGTGCAAGTGAGCTTGGGGTGAAAGATCCTTGAAGACCCCTTGTCTTACTGAGATTTCTTTTTAGAGATCTCACCCCACGTTTGGGGCACATATTTCAGGTTCAGGTAATGCGGGGGTTGAGACCTCTAGCGGCAGGGGGCCAGAACTTAGCTGATTATATGTTGTTATGCTACTTATGTTGGATGCTGGATATCTACTGTTGCCTCTTATGCTTTTAGCTTCATGATGTTATTGTTGAGACTGTTGTGGGGCTTTGTTGCCTTATTTGGGTGAGCATGGGGATTGTCCATGCCACTTTGACTTGACTTTATGCTTAGTTGTTTCTAGTTGTAATTAATAATGTATCAGGATATTGTCCGGACTACGTATTGTAGATCCGTGACTTAGATACTCACATCTATGTTATGAGGTATTTCAGTTAGTTGCCTTTTGCAATTTACATACAGGCGATGTTTTATGAAATGAATTAAGTAATTCAACTTGGCTAATGATAATGACGTCATAATTGAACAGAAAAAGATATTCCGCATTTTTAAATTAAGCGTGGCTTAATACGATGATATGATAAGAAACCAGATATATACGGGGTGTTAGAGCTGCGGCTGCAACAATGGTAGTGGTTGTGATGGCTGCGGTTGCGGCAATGGTGGTGGTGGTTGGTGACGTTGGTAGAAGTGGTGGCGATGGTGGCGGTGGTGACAGTAGTGGCTGTAATGATAGTGGTGGTTGAGATGACGGTGGCATGGTGGGGGTGATGGGTGGAGGTGGTGGCAATGGCATCGTGGTGGTGGTGGTGGTGGTGGTGATGGTGGCGATGGGTGGCATCATCATCGTCATGATGGTGGTGGCGACGACAACATTGGTGGTACAACGACGGCGGTGACGATTGTGGCAGTGGTCGTGTCGGGATAATGGTGGTGGTGATGTTGATGATAGTGGTAGAGAGTGATTGAGAGAATAAATGTTTATCATTTTGTGTCTGAGAAAAAAAAAACAGAAATTTTTTTATTCTCTTTTCTATTCCCTAGCACAAAAATTGAACCGGTTCATCCCGGGAACAAAAAAATAAAAAGATTTTACTAAACGAGTTTTCTATCTATTTGTGTTCCTAGGAATAGAAATTAAAAAAAAAAAATTAATTATGGGAAGGTTGTCATGCACACCCTAAGCCTCCAAGCCTAGCTCATATTTTTTAATAAATAATATTTTATTTTATTTTTAATAAAATAATATGTTATTATTTTTTAATAAAATAATATATTATTATTTTTTAATAAAATAAAATATTTTTATTTTTTAATAAAATAATATCATGATTTTTTAATTTTTTTTTAATATTTCTCAATCTTCCCTATTCTCACTTGGCAAATACTGATTCTCTTAATCGTAAACTTTTTCACTGACACCGCTTTTCTCCTTTCCCTCATTCGCCAAATTTCATTTCTCTTATGCCACTTTCTCAATTTTTCTTTCCTTCCAAACCATCCACTGCTCACCATCGACTTTCAAGGCTTTCACAAGTGATAGTAATTCTTTGTACTTTTGGAATTTTTTTTGTCTCATTAACAAAATTGCTTCTTTCCGAAATTTCTATTAAAAAAATAACATATTATTTGACTTATAGATATTATATGCATTTATATATCCTGTAAGCATTTTACTTCCTTGCTATTTTTTTTGTTTTTGATTTCTAGCAACATAGTAAAATTGTTAATATCTTGGGTTATTGTGTGCATAGAAAAGAAATATATTCCACCACGTTAAACATACAAAAGAAACAAAATAATTATAACTTCTATTTTACGGATTGTAATATGTTTTTTTTGAAGGGTTGGTAGACTTGAAAAAACAAGTAAAGCCTTGTATTTTTGAAAAACAAGTTAGGTCGAGTTTATAATTTGGCTCGTATAAGGCAAACAAGTCAAGTCAAGACTAGACTTGAAATAATTTACACAAACGTAGAGCATTTAGGCTAAAGTCTGGCTTAGCCTGACTCATTTACAACCTTGACCAATTAACACCTGAAATGGTTAATGATTTAGTACCATAAAATTACCCATAGAGTGATTACCAAAAAAATAAAAAGTTAACCATATGCACACTGCTATATACTTTGGCTACGGAACCTGTTCCATGTCCTCTGAACTATTATGGATTTAGAACCAAGTCTGTGTCTTTCAAGGGATATAGTATGTCGATATAGAAATGCTCAAAGATGTAGTGACATGAACCAAAGCTCTAAGGGAGTCAATGATAGTGCTAACTTGAAGTGGTTGTGTTCCAACAGAGGAACAACTCAAAAAATATTGGAAATCAAATGCCTGCTATCTTAGAGAGGTATAGTTTATATAGGGAAATAAATATTTTCTAATGTTGAGAGAGGGAAAAAAGGTGAACCAAAACCGTTACTCTTGCCTCCACTATTGCAATATGACATTTCCTCACCATCTGTATATGTACGATGATGAGCTTTACAGAAAAAGAAAATTTTTCTATAATGAACCTTTATTATTCACCATAAGGTGTCATCTAGAAAGTTCATTTATTGGACCTTTATCTTTTGTCCCGGTATATCAGCACGTATGGAGACCGGTCAGAACACTCTTCAATAAAATGACGTTGCAGGAGGTTCAATTCTTAATTCAATGGCCAAAGTTGTTAAATTATATTTTCTTTAATATCTTATAATAACAAAAAATTTGAGGGTAAATATCTTCGATAACTTATTTTAAACTGCATTAAATCCTGATGGATTGAAAGCAGACCAAAAAGAGTCAGGTTCTCTAAAGAACGTGCACACATGATCTTAAAGGCTTATTTTTCCTTTGTAGTATGTATATGGATAGTCCAAAACGGGAAGCTTCCACTATAGTTTTACTGCTGGGAAAACAGGCAAAAGAGGGTACACCCAGACACATTAAGAAAAGCAACTTTGGGAAGAATGACATAATTATCACATGCTCAATTGAAATATTCAGTCTTGTTCTGGTAGGTCTTTTTAGGCTCAGTTCATTTGGCCCAATATCAAATATCACATTTAAAACCTTTTAGAGGGCACCTTATCATGAGTCATGGAACCTCATCACATAGGATCTCCCTTCTCCTCCTGCACTGTTGTCTACTATAACACTAATAGTGGGTGCAACATGCTTGGTCTAAAAGATGAGGCTTGGCTAGTTGGTCAGCTCTATGTTTTCTCTCTCATGTTTGAGAAGGACTTGTTTCTAAATACTCCATTCTCCCATGGAAGGGGTGTCTTTTCATCTATTGATCTTATGAGCTCTTACTCTGAACAAACATGCATTAAGCCTCAACGGTACCTTGGTTTCTACATTGCTATTATGAATATCTTTATATCAATATACTTCAGCCTTCAAAGGACACATATCTGGCTCTATCCAGTTAGACACTAACAATTCAAGTCTTATATTTATGTGAAATTTTTTTCGTGGGAATCATGAAAATAAATAAATTATGTTTATTTAACTTTGTTTTTATTGATGATTATTACATGCTGGATTCGAAATTAGTCTCGTATTCATATAATTTGAGTACTCGTTCAAAACAAATAAAATAAACTACGTTTGATTAACTTTATCTTCATTGGTGATGCCAATAAATTGGCCTTAACCATTTGGCAATGTAGATTTCCCTGCACCGGGTAAAAAGTTGTGTAGAGAGTCGGAGCTGGTGCTTTAACATCCACATATTATTGAAAAGATTCCCAATAATGATTAGACATGTAACTAATCCATTGTGTTATGTAGTAACAACGCGATCTCTGCTTGCATGGTTATATCTAAACAACGCGATTCCCAATATAATTCACAAAATTGTACTATATTATCTCGATTGATTATTATTATTTCTATTATTATTTTATAAAATACTGCGTTTCAATGTTAAAGCGATTTCAAGTGTCGCTTGTTACTTGGGAATCTCAATGGCAATGGGACCCTAAGAATCTCTTTTTAATAAAGGGTAATCCTTGCACTTTTATGGACTATACTCACTGTTGTCCATGTAAAATTAAAAGACGACTGGTTGTGCAATACAAATTTGGAGGTATAAGTTATGAATTTACGGGAAAAAATTAAATTTAATGAGATAATAGTAATATAATCATTATTTAAAAAAAAAATTTACTAAAACGGACCACAAGAAAGTGTCGTAGTACTGTCGTGATTTTGCTCGTAAGAAATCTGAAGTACCTAAAAGCTTCATAATTTTCACGTTGTTAATTGAATTATATGGTTGTACTTGACCGAAACCAAGCGAGAAATATTGTTGTGTATGATAGCTTTCAATAGGTGAAAAGTGAAAACATTAAGGGTGTGCATGACAACCATTCTGTTCTCTGGCACTATTTCTGAAAAAAAAACAATTTTTTTCTATTTCTGTGCCTTGAAACAGTTTCTGAGAAAAAAAAAATGTGTTTGATAACATGTTTTATTTTTATTCCGAGGATGAGAATTGTGTTTGATAACACAAAAAATAATAGAATAAATATTATTCCTATTAAGCATAAAAAAATTTCGGATCATCACCTTCTTTTTCATATGGTGTGGTGATGGTGGAAATGGTGGCGATGATGGTGGTCTAATAGTGGTGTCGTGGTGGTGGTGGTGGTGGTGATGGTGATGGCATGATGATGGTGGTAATGATGGTGGCGGCGGCGGCGGCAATAGTGATGGTGGTGGTGATGGCGTGGTAGCGGTGATGGTAGTGGTGGTGGCGGCAGTGGTGGTAATGGTGACATGGTGGTGGTGATTACAATAGTGGTTGCGACGATGGTGGCGGTGATGGTAGTGATAATGGTTGTGACAGTGTTGGTGTTGGTGGTGGTGGTGGTGGTGGTGATGGCGGTGATGATGGCGATGGCGGTGACGTAGAGGTGGTGGTGGTGACATCAGTGGTTGCATTGATGGTGGTGATAATGGTGGCAATGGTGGTGGTTATGGTGATGACATGGTGGTGGTGTGGCAATGACGTGATAATGGTAGTGGTGGCAGCGGTAGTGGTGGTAAAGGTGGCATAGTTGCGGCGGCGGCAATAATGGTGGTGGATGCGACGACAGTGAATGCGATGATGGTGATGATAATGACATGATGGTGGCGGAGGCGGTGGCGGTGGTGTAGTGGTGGTGGTGGCATGATAATGGTAGTGGCAGCGGTGGTGATAGCAGTGGCTGCGACAATGGTAATGGTGATGATATGGTGGCGGTGTAGTGGCCGTGGCGGTGGCGTCATGGTGGTGGTGGTGATGGTGATGACAATGGCTACGATGATTGTGGTGATAGTGGTTGGTGATAGTGGTAGTGATAATGGTGGTGGTGGTACGACGATGGTGGCAGTGGTTGTGTTGGGATGGTGGTGGCGGTGGTGATGATGGTAGCAGTGGAGAGTAATTGAGAGAGATAAGTGTTTCTCATTTTGTGTCTGGGAACAAAAAAACAGAATTTTTTTGATTCTTTTTTCTGTTCCCGAGCACGAAAATTAAACCGGTTCATCTTGGGAACAAAAAAATAAACAGATTTTATCAAACGAGTTTTTTATCCATTTCTGCTCCGGGGAGCAGAAATTAAAAAAGAATTGATTCCGGGAAGGTTGTCATGCACACCCTATTTGTTGGAAGAATATAACAAAACATATTTCATGATAAAATTACTTTGGATGGGCTTATAAATATTTAATTATTAATTTGAATATAACTAACTACTCTTCGATTAGTAATATTTAAGTTATAGTTGACGTGTGTGTGTATATATATATATATATATATATATATATATATATATATATATATATATATATATATATATATATATTCATTGATTTCAACAATTAAAGTCTTTTTAAAAATTAAAATTATTGTAACATTTTTTTAATTAAAAATTCCCTTGACATATAATAAACTTGTTCGGTCTGATAAGTAAGTATAAATGAGTCATATCCTACTGTATATCTCCTTGATTGATGAACTTCAACATTGCCATATTGATCCACTCTTGTTCCACGTGAGGTGTTATCAAACTAATCACATTTAAACATAGTCATGTATATTTTTCCTACTTGTAATCTAGCTGGATTATGTAAACTAACTTCCCGTAGTAATCTCCCTCGACACCGTCAACCTGGCCACCTCGAACACATACATCAAAGTTGCAGCATGACGTATTTGCATTCGCTTCTACAGTTGCAAACCTATACCCATTGATGATATATTTTCTGAACCGGATGACAAATTTTGTAGCTCTGTCAGATAAACTCAATGTAACATCATATGCAGTTGACGTGTTCACAACGAAGTACTCTTGAAACCATTAAGGAAACTGAGACGAAATGAATTGATCAAGTTCAGAATCTAGCCATGAAGGATTTCTCAATTGGACCCATTTGGAGAAGTAATGATATGCCTTCAGCATATATATAAATCTAAGCCAAAAAGAGAAAGGATATTGATTAATCTTGAATAAAAAGGCAATATTTACTGTTGATTTGTTAAAATCTCAATCAAAAATTGTACAAATGATTTTCTTTCGATTTTGTAGGAAAAACAGGACAATAAAGAGCCAAATTTGGAAGTAAGAAATCAAAGTCCCACGCTACTAGCGTGGAACTCACGCTAGTAGTGCCATAAGAAAATTACATCCAGAGGCATCCACGCTCACAACATGAAACTCGCGCTAGTAGCGCCACCCAATTGAGCCACCCACGCTGACAGCGTGGGAACCACGCTAGTTGCGTGAACTTCCAGTAGAGTGACTAAAACTCCCACGCTATCAGCGTGGGAACCATGCTAGTAGCGTGGGAGGTGCGAAACAAATCTAGGCTGAATCATAACAGATTGGACCCAGATACAAGCTGTGATTTAAATCAAGATTTACGAGCAAGACAAAAGTCTATAATTAAAGGCTTAGACTCCGAGAGAAAAACATCTTTGGCTGGAGAGAAGTCTTGGAGGCTCACGCTTGAGATCAGGATTTCGACGGAGTTGAAGATCAAAGATCATTGATCCTTCTTCTTCTTCTCCTTCTTTTTCTTTATTTCTTTATGAATTCTTTTATTATTTTAAATTATTTAAGCCAGCTATGTCTTTCTAGTTTACTTTTGTAGTTGGGATCACAGACCCAATGTGAATCTTTTATAATTTCTGTATTGATATTTTATAAGTTAATTAGTTTGTTTGTTTGTTTTATTCTACCTGGTTTAATTTTTCATATCCTGTTTAGAACTGATCACTCTAAATTATAGGGCTTTGAGGGTTAGGACTCACAATAGACATATTGGGATTTTAGTCTGGACAAGGGTAGAATAACAATTTGTGTATGATCTAGACATAGGCTTACATAAATTGCAGACTCATAATTCATTTGCTTAATGCTTAATTCAAGAGGGATTACTAAGATATTAGGATTCTAATTGGATTAAAGAGTTGAAATCACTAAGACATTAGGGTTCAACTATTTTATAGGAAAATAATAAATTGTCTGAGCAAACGAATTAATTAAATTATAAAATACAATATAGGAATATAAAGGGAGGATCGGAGGTAAAGTGCATCCTGACTACATCCCTTTTATAAATTTTTCATCAATATTTTCTTGGTGCATAAATCCTCGTGGGAACGATACTCTACTTATCACTTTATTGCTTGAAACGAACGGTATATTTGCCGATTTCGCAACAAGTTTTTGGCGCTTTTGCGGGGGATTAATTACGCCAATATTATTTTTAACTTTCGATCTTTAAGATTGTACTTTTTTTTATTTACTTATTGATTTTTTAATTTTATTTTATTTTTATTTTTATTTTAAATTATTTTTAAAAAAAATTATTTTTTTATTTTTTTTATTTCGGTTTTATTTATTTATTTATTTATTTATTTTTGATTTTATTTATTTTATTTTTATTTTATTTAAAAAAATTTAGTATAAATACCCTTTTTGATTTCTAACAAAAAACACGGTCCCCACTTTAGTCCCTTACGAAAATAAATTAGTCAGTTAGTCCCTAACAAATTCAAGGTGGACCCATTTTAGTCCTTTTGAGGGACTAATATGAGTCTTTTTTGAATTTGTGAGGGACCACGATTTCAACTAAATGGGTCCACTTTGAATTTGTTAGGGACAAACTGACTAATTTATTTTTGTAAGGGACTAAAGTGGAGACCGTGTTTTTTGTTAGGGACTAAAAAAAGTATTTACTCAAAAAATTATTAAAAAAATTTATTTTTATTTTTAGTGATTGATTTCTCTCTTTTATGAGAGGTAAAGCTAACAAAGAACCTTTACAGTTTGATCCAGAAATCGAGAAGACTGCAAAGAAGAACCGGAAGCTAACCAAGCTAAGGAAGATAGAGGAATCCTCGAGTTCAGAGCCAAAAGCCGAACCCGAGATGGCAGCTAATAATCTACCACCACCGGAAGAGGAATTGATGGAGTCAATCTTGGCTCCACAGTTCAAGAGGCCAAATTCTAGCATCGTCAGACCACCAATCAACGCTAACAATTTTGATATCCAGCCAGCATTGATATCCCTGGTGGAGAAAAATCCATTTGGTGGGGAAGATTATGAAGACCCCCATGATTTCATGGACAAATTTCTGAGAATCTGTGACACTACCAAGCATAATGGGGTGTCTGATGATGCAATTAGACTCTGACTGTTTCCTTTTGGTGTAACATGCAGGGAAAGCTCTCAGATGGTTGGATAGACAAGCCCCCAACAACATCAGAACGTGGGATGAGCTGGCAGCCAAATTCTTCGCAGAGCACTTCTTCAGGGAGAAATACAACAAGTTGGTGAATGAAATGACCAACTTCACTCAACAATCAGGAGAAACTCTATGTGAAGCTTGGACCAGATTCCAAGAACTGAGCAGAAGGTGCCACGCTTATGATCTGCCAGACGGGAAGAAGGTCATAATCTTCTATAATGGAATGACACCAGACTCTAGAATGGTTGTCAATGGTGCAGCCTGTGGGACCATAGCAAGGAAGACATCAACTCAAACTTTAGAGCTTATCGACTTCAGGGCAAGAGCTGAGAACGCATCAATGACAGTTCAACCAGTTCAACCAAGAAGGGGAATCCTGCAGTTGGGACACAATGATGCATCACTTGCAGAACAAAAGATCCTATCTCAACAGATAGCTAGTCTGAATGCAAAGTTGGACAAGTTGCAACTCTTTACAGCTCAAGTTGACTCATTTAACTGTGAGTATTGCAAGGGAGAGCATGAGACCAACGAATGCCCACCACTTGTAGGAGCTGATTCCTTCCAAGTTAATGGAGTCTGGTATGATCCAAGACCACAGCAGAATTTCCAGAGAAACCAGAACAATGCTCCAAGAAACAACTTCAAAAGGAGAATTCAAGGGGGAGGTTTGGATTACAAATCCAATAATTATTTACAACCTCCTCTATTCCACTTAAGGAGCCATCCGAATTGGAGAAACTGGTGGAGACCATGGCTTCAACTACCAATGCTTTCATTCAAGAGACAAGATCAAATTTCAAGACTCAAGAAGCATCGATCAAGAATCAAGAGGCTTCAATCCGAAATCTTGAGACTCAGATTGGACAGTTGGCCAAGCAATTGAATGAAAGAGCTCCGGGAACATTCCACAGTGACACTATAATCAACCCAAGGGAGCACTGCAATGCCATCATTACTAAAAGCGAAGATCTAGAAAAAGTGGAAGCTTCTACAAGGAAGAATGAGCACACTCAAGAAGACAAGGAAGAAACAAATGAGCAACCTCCTGCAGTTCAAAAGAAGCAATGGGATTTCTTATGATTCGAGAAACCTCCATATCCCATGGGGAGCAAGCAACATGAGCAAAGGAAGCAAATGTCTAAATGTTTAAATATTTTTAAGAAATTGCAAATAAACATTCCTTTTACAAAAGCTCTGGAGAAAATGCCTTTGTATGCAAAGTTCCTGAAGGAATCATTGTCTAAAAAGCGGAAGCTCACAGAGGACGAACCGGTCACGCTAACAGAGGAGTGCAGTGCAATCTTACAAAAAAACATGCCTCCAAAAGTGAAGGATCCAGGGAGCTTCAGTATTCCATGCACCATCGGCAAGACGACTGTAGAGAAAGTCTTATGCGATCTTGGTGCCAGCATAAATGTGATGCTCCTCAGCCTTATGAAAAAGCTGGGAATTAATGAAGTAAAGCCAACAAGGATGAAGGATCAACTGGCCGACCGCTCAACAAAGCAAGCACATGGTATTGTGGAAGATGTGCTCGTCAAGGTAAACAAATTTCTAATTCCTGTTGATTTTATTATTCTTGACATTGATGAAGATGCTAGTGTGCCTATGATCTTCGGGAGGCCATTCTTAGCAACCTCAGGGGCGCTAATCGATGTACCTAAGGGAGAGTTGATAATGCGCGTGGATGGAGAGAAAACAACATTCAAGGTACTTACAAATGAAGCTATATTGCCTGCATCTCAACCTAAAAACCAAATTAACTACATTGCAGAGAAAAAGGTTGAGAAATGGAACAAGAAGGAAGTCCATCTGAGGCATGAGGAAAGCAAGCCAAAGGTTAAGATGGAAAAGTCCAAGAGCAAGGAAGAACATGTGAAACCTAAGCTTAAAGTTTCTGAGAAACCTCCTCCTCACCTACGTGCATATGATCCTAGAAAGACACAATACTGGATCAAGAAGACTAGGTCATCAATGCTAGCATGCTTTCAACCACCATAATCACAGGGGGTACGTCAGGCTCGTGACGTTAAACAAGCGCTAATTGGGAGGCAACCCAATAATAGTTTTTCTGTTTTTATTTTATTTATTTTATTTGCTTAGGTAGTTTATTTTTAAAGAGTCAAGTAATTGGTGAATTAGTGACCATATGAAAAATTTTAAATCTGGGAATTGGCGCTATCAGCGCCAACTTGGCGCTAGTAGCGCCACAAGATTGAAAAGAGACAGTGAGCTCCGCGCTCGTAGCGTGAACTCCACGCTGTCAGCGCCAGAAACCCACGGAAGACTCACGCCAACAACATAAAATCCACGCTGACAGCGCCACTGGGTCCAAAAGTTTCAGTGAGATCCGCGCTCACAGCGTGAAATCCACGCTGTCAGCGCCAGTGTTCTCACCATTGACCTTGACTTTAATGTTTTCTTTTTGCTGTTTTTAGATTATGGTTTGATTATATTCCCTTTTACATGCTGAGTTATGATTATTCTGTTTGATGTTTAACAAGTGTGTGAGTGTTCCACCTGCGCAGAATTAGCTTCACTCGACTAGTATAGTTGTTGCTGAGGACAACAACGTTCTAAATCTGGGAATTGGTCGCATACATTATGCGATACCTGCTAACTGCGGCACTACACAATAGAGAGGACATCTAACAGAAATTTTTCTGAAAAATGGGAGATAATTTAACCTTCAATTTTTTTTTGTTTACTTTAATTTTTGCTGTTTCAATTCAATTAGTTTTATTCAATTTTTCAAATTTTTTAGAAAAAATTAAAAAAATACAAAAATAGTAAATTCCGGAATAAGCATTCCTAGATTTTGCTAAGCTTACTCAGTAATTAATTAGATTGAATCATAAGAAGCATGATATCTGTGAAGCATTAAATTGTTTTTATAATCTGAGAATGATGGTTGCTCGTGTGTATAACTGTTTTGGTGAAAATTCATAGATAATGCTTGATGTGAAATTTTGAAATTAAATTCTAATTTGAATTATAACTGTGAGGATTGAACCTAAACACAATTTTTTTTTTCAAAGAGGCTTCACTGTAGTAGTTTTCTAGAACTTGAACTGTTTCTCTGGCTTGAATGCATTACTGACATGATAAAGGCATGTTTATTCTGGTTAGCATAGAGCCAAATAGCCTGCCTAAAAGAATTTTCTATTGTTAGCCCTTTTGAGCCTTAGACCAATTTATTCAAAAACCTGATGAAGATTACTTAACCATTTCTCCATTGACACACCTTGAAAGAGATTGAAATGCTGATCAAAGGGAAAAGTCAAGGTACTTCTCAAAAGAAAAGTTAAGTAAGTTGAAAAAAGAAACAGAAGAATGGTCTGCAAATATACTGCAAAAATTCTGAAAAAGAAAAAGAAGAAATTTGCAGCTCAAAAGAGAAAAGAAAGAAAACATCTGCAAACAAAGAAAGGAAAGAAAAAGGCAGTGAAAAAGGGAAAAGAATCCCAAACTGATGAAATATGGCAGAATTAAAAGACTGAGAAGGAAGTAATGTCAAAAATCTCAGGATTTCAGTCTCTCAAATTAATCAGCCTCTGACCAAAAGATTCTTACCCCCAAACCAGTCCAAGTTATAACATATCAAAGACCTTTTGATCTGTCTATGCATGTCAAATGGGTTCCTAAATCTTAGGAATTGAGAATATGTTCAAGCTTATGAAATTACTGCTACACTGATGGAATAAGTGTGAACCCCTCAAACACTAGAGTGATAAGAGTATATTTATCTGGTGAGGAATATTCAAGTTAGGAACTGATTTCTTGATACAACTGAAAAGCAATGTTTGAAGTTTTTAAAAAGGAGTTATACATGCATAGCAGTCTAATTTCTTGAGATGTTCATGTTCCATATTTTTCTTCACAGAGTTAATCTTTGCTTCTAACTTTAATCTATTACATTGTTGAGGACAATAATTGTTTGATATGCCTTCAGCATATATATAAATCTAAGCAAAAAAGAGAAAGAATATTGATTAATCTTGAATAACAAGGCAATATTTACTGTTTATTTGTTAAAATCTCAATCAAAGATTGTACAACTGATTTTCTTTCGATTTTGTAGGAAAAACAGGACAATAAGGAGCCAAATTTGGAAGTAACAAATCAAAGTCCCACGCTACTAGCGTGGAACTCACGCTAGTAGCGCCAGAAGAAAATTACATCCAGAGGCATCCACGCTCACAGCGTGAAACCCGCGCTATTAGCGCCACCCAATTGAGCCACCCACGCTGACAGCGTGGGAACCACACTAGTTGCGTGAACTTCCAGTAGAGTGACTAAAACTCCCACGCTATCAGCGTGGGAGGTGCGAAACAAATCAGTAACAAATCTAGGCTGAATCATAACAGATTGGACCCAGATACAAGCTGTGATTTAAATCAAGATTTACGAGCAAGACAAAGAGTCTATAAATAAAGGCTTAGACTCCGAGAGAAAAACATCTTTGGCTGGAGAGAATTCTTGGAGGCTCACGCCGGAGATCAGGATTCCAACGGAGTTAAAGACCGAAGATCATTGATCCTTCTTCTTCTTCTCCTTCTTTTTCTTTATTGCTTTATGAATTTTTTTATTATTTTAATTTGTTTAAGCCAGTTATGTCTGTCTAGTTTACTTTTGTAGTTGGGATCACGGACCCAATGTGAATCCTTTATAATTTCTATATTGATATTTTATAAGTTAATTAGTTAGTTAGTTTTATTCCACCTAGTTTAATTTTTCATATCCTGTTTAGAATTGATCACTCTAAATTATAGGGCTTTGAGGGTTAGGACTCACAATAGACATATTGGGGTTTTAGTCTGGACAATGGTAGTATAAGAATTTGTGTATGATCTATACATAGGCTTACATAAATTGCAGACTCATAATTCATTTGTTTAATACTTAATTCAAGAGGGATTACTAAGACATTAGGATTCTAATTGGATTAAAGAGTTGAAATCACTAAGACATTAGGGTTCAACTATTTTATAGGAAAATAATGAATTGTCTGAGCAAACGAATTAGTTAAATTATAAAATACAATATAGGAATATAAGGGAGGATCAGAGGTGAAGTGCATTCTGGCTACATCATTTTTATAAATTTTTCATCAATATTTTCTCGCGTTCTTGATCTCTTCTTGCATGCATTCAAAATTAATTGTTATTAATTTTCTATTTTAAATTTAATTATTTTTAAATTCTGTTTTGAAATTCCAAAATCAATTACTCAACCAAATTTTCTCTTCCAACTTAAGGGGAATAGTTAAACTAGTACTTGGTGCATTAATCCTCGTGGGAATGATACTCTACTTATCACTTTATTACTTGAAACGAACGGTATACTTGCCGATTTCACAACAAGTAATTGTAACAAAAAAATTATGAAAGCCCCTAAACTATACATAGTCGCAACATTTGAAATCCTACTAAAAACAAATAAAATCTCACTCATTGTATGGAGCAGCCATTGAATAGTTGTTTAGAATGTACCTCTTTGTTACTTGCATATATGTTCCTTCAAGAATTGATTTACTTTGTCTTCCTACAACTCGACCTAGATAATTAAATATTGATATTTGACCACTCGTATTTTGAGTGACTCCTCTCCATCTTGATATGTATTCAGGGGGATAATATTATGATGTAGTTTACTTATCTCTTAAACGAGATACGCTTCTATGATAGAGGCTTCAACATGCCTCTGATTGCTGATCTTATCCTTCAGTGTGTGTAGAAACCAATGACCCCAAGATAAGGTATTATGTGGCTCAATTAATTTTATGAAGAAAAACCTTACCTCCTGAATGGATACATCCATCTATGTTGTCGTTCCTTCATAAGCCAAGTGAACAAGAAAATGTTCCATTGAGTCAAAAAAGGTAGGGGAAATACTATCTCTAACTTGCATAGCACAATTGGCACGCTTGCTTCCAAATGCCGTAACCTTTCAGCATTAAGCTGAGAAGCACAAATGTCTCTAAAGAACATTGAAAATTTGGTCAGGATACTCTATAAATGCTTCGGTAATGCTTTGAAGGTCCACGACAAGAATCTCTAAAAGAAAATATGACAATCATGACTCTTCATCCCGAATAATCTTGCCTCTTTCATGTCAACATATCTTGACAACGTTGATGTATAACCATCTGGGAGTTTAAGATCTTTAACCTAACGCAACAATTCTAATTTATGGTCTTTGTTCAATGTGTACGACACTCTAGGTTTGGAAAACCGCCTGAGCAACCAAATGCAAAACAGGCCTTCTGCAAATCCCTATTATGTCCAATCTTACGTTTACAATGCCCTTCGTCATGCCTTTGATGTCCATCACAGTATACAGAATATTGCAGAACACATTCCTCTCAGTATGCATTACATCAAGGTTATGTCTTAACAATTGATCTTTTCGATACGGTAGATCCCAAAAGATGTTGCATTTGTTCCAATGGTAGGATATCCCGTATCCCTCTGGTTCATTGAAAGTGGCCCCATTTTCAACACTTTGAATGTGCCTCACTCTCTCACAAATTTCTTGGCCACTTAAAAGATGGATTGCATCTGACCTTTCGACCATCCATTTCCTGAAGTCTTTTTTATTTCTCCTATACGGATGATCGTATGGTAGAAATCACCGATGAGTGTCAGACCAAGAGACCTCCTGACTGTGTTGCAAGCTAAAATCAATATTCTATTCCAAACAAACTGGATATGCAAGCTTCTCCGATGTCTTTCATCTGCTCAACATCTCATATGTAGGACATCATTTATTGTCCATATTAAGGTGACCGCATTGTGAAATTATGCCTCAATGATACATCATACATCAGAACCCCTTCATTCCATAACATGTTTAACTCGTCTATCAGAGGCCTGAGGTATACATATATCTTTCTTTCTTTTTTTGGTTTGGAAGGACCAAAGATTAATGCTTTAAGGAACAAAAACTCTCTTCTCGTGCACATGGAAGGTAGGAGATTATACGAAGTCAAAATCATAGGCCCACAAGAATAATTCCTACCCGTCTTCTAGAAAGAAGCAAACATTATCCGAACATAAGCCAATACGGATATTACAGGAATCCGCTGCAAATGAAAGATTTAACTTATCAAAATGAAGTCTGGCTTCGGCGTCTGATAGATGTGTCATAAATTTTTCATCCCTATGATGTTCCCGGTGCCATCTCATATGACCAGTTGTTTTTACCGAAGAATATAATCTCTGAAGCCTAGACACTAGAGGAAAGTACCACATTTTGCTTAACAATTCACGAGTCATTTTTCTTCCATTCCTTACAACTTTGTACTTGTCTTGTCCACAAAACCTACAATTAGTGAGATCAACATCATCATTGTAATAGAGCATTCATTCGTTGAGGCATTAATAAATAATTTCATATCCAAGCTCGAGCTCCTTCAACTTATTTTTTTTGCTTGGTAAAAGTCCTTTGGAAAATTATTGTCCTTGGGAACATCCTAATCCATCACCTGCATCCATCCGTTGTAAGCAGACTCATTTATTCGATGATCACTCTTCAAGCTTAGTGTTGCTAGGGTAGCCAACAGCATTGTGTGTTCACTATTTTCAATGTGTTCACTGTAACACCCCGTAAGCATCCGATTTGTTATCATACATTAGGGTATGAAGCAAAGTTGCAATCAGATTAGTTGAATTAAAAATTACGGATAAACCTTTTTCTTTTCATTTAACATTAAAATTTTCTATAATCAATTAACTCAAATACTTTAAGGATAATTCATAGTAATTCAAAAGCGTTATTCTTTATCTTACATACCTTTATTAGGTAATACCATAACCAAAAAGTGTAAACACACTCTAAGTCAATCACCATGTAGCCCCCCATAGACCAGCATGATGTAAAACACACTTTGTTATTTTACCGACACTGAATAGACCTTACATTTTCTTAAACTGGGACTGCAAACCATACTTTCTTATCTTTTACAATGTAAAACTAGACATCTCAAATTTTACAGTGGCATATTATAAGCCACAATTGGATTTGTATTGCTCAAGATACACCTGTCGCAAACCAACTGCTTCAAATCAATTTTCTGAAAATAGGGCCACAACTTCAAAATTTGTCTGGGAATGATCCATATGCCCAATGGCTTTGAGATCTTACAAGATTATATCCTTATGTGTTAGCTTCACATAGGTCTAAACCTCACTTAATTTGGAGTTTTATAGCTCTAGTTATGCTCGATTTACTGAACGATGCTTAAGATATCAATAGGCTGGCGCCCCAAGTGCCAATTTGGCCCCAGAAGCACTGTGGGATTGATTAGCCACTGTTTTGTGGCATTCGGAGTGCCATCACAGTGCTTAGAGTGCCAACCTTGGCATCAGAAGTGCCAATATGCACCTAAAGCGCTGCGAAATAGGGGATAGAAACTTCCTTTGGTGTTTCAGCCATAACTTGAGTTATACTTATCCATTTGATAAAATCTTGATCTCGTTGGAAAGATAAGATAAATATATACAAATTTTATGTAGACCAAGAGATCCAAATCTATCGTATAAGATATGAAAAATGGATAGTAAGACTGGATATTCTTATAATTGGATTGATTCTCTAGCCAAATATTTTACTTTCACCTAATTGACATTATATAGCAATTACCATACATGAATCTTTCCATTTAAAGGCTTAATTCCATGATCCAATCGTGGATCTTTCCAATTACATTATCATATATTTTATATAGATATAATAGAATCTCAACATAAGATTTATTACATGATTACCTTTTTACAACTAGGCATGCAAGCCTCTTAACACCAAATGAACATTATGTTCTCGACATAATCTCAAAAGCTTTACATCCAAATAGACAATATGGAATAGTTGAAACATAAAAATTACATATGATATCAAATATACAACTTTAGTACCAATGTCTCAAAATAGATACATCATGAGAAACTCTACCAAAAAGTGATAGATAGCATGCAAACTATCAATCCCTAGCCAGGCCTCTTGCCCGGGAAAGATCCATCTCCATCAATGCTTGCACCTGAAATATAATCCCTACATAAGGTGAGAAAAACACTCAGTAAACTAGAGGTTCTTGGAGGATTCCTTTACTCCTAAGTTCACTTCAGGTATAACAACAGTATAATCAAAATAGTACATCATATATCAATGCAATGTGCGCAATAATAAATTCTACTGGCCAAATAACTTACCATGTATAAATTACACAAGGAATTAATCTTCTTGAAACATACCAAATACAAGGAATTAATTGTCTTGTACTAAGCATGAGAATTAATCATCTTATACTAAGCATAAGAATTAACCGTCTTATACCTCACACAAGGAATTAACCATATTGTGTGGTACACAAAAGCAAACACACATACAATGCTTTATATTTAACAAAAAATTAGTGCAATCACATACATTATATAAAAATTATAACTCTTTCAGAGTTTGGTAGAACAAACAGGGGATTAACCCTAAGGACCGAAAGCTTACCTCGCGAAGGTCCTTATCCAATTGCTTGCCTCAAGCACAAGTAACTCCACACATACTTGAAATTACATGAAATTGTCTACACAACAAACAACTTGCTATATCCAACACCGATGAAGAATACCATCAATTTAACATACAAATCAATATACAACTATTGAACATCACATTGTCATTACACGTTGATCACTTACCTAATTTTGAACACTTCAAGATTCAATGCCACGATCTGTTGGCTCATCCAATGATTGCTTGCTCACCAATTCTTCACTTAATTCAAAGAAAAGTAATCAACATCAACAACCCATGACACATTACTTGGAACACAAGTAATCCAACTCTTTAACATGTGAAATTTTTGAAAATCAACCAAGCGTCCCAGATGGATATTTAAACACTTTTTCATCGTTTATTCATCTTCCTAACCAAACTTTCCAACATAAACAATGTCCAAATATTACTTCAACACCATTATCTCATCCACATTTTCCCAAAGAAAACCTAAAATTAAATCTTCATTAAACTCAAAGAATAAGAAGTTTTCTTACCATAAATCACGTCACACGTAAGCTAGGAGTGGTTTTACATGCTTGAATGAAATAAAATAATTCTCCAATGCTCAAACCACCAAGAAAAACGCCACTTTCAAAGGGAGTTTTCTCCTCAATCAATGGTTTTTTAAGGTGTTTCTTTAGTGAGATATGATCACAAGGTTGAGGTGATCATTTTTTATGACAACCATTTAGTGTTTTAATGGCTAAATCCCCACCTAGCTTTTCAAGCTTTTCTCCAATGGTGAAGGATCAAGAAAGTTGGTTGAGTCAAGAAGAAAATACGATGGAGAAGAAGAGGCTAAGGCTAATAAGGTTGATTAGGTGTCTTATAACTAGTTTGCCAAAAGTCAAACATTCTAACTTTGTGATTTACCAATATATCCTTCATGTTAATCTTCCTTTAATATTCTCTAATCAAAGGTTTAAATCACCTAACATATGTTTTCACATTCCCCAAAACCATGCGATATGCTTTCACTATATTATTTTCAAGTTTTAAGTAATTTTTTCCTAATTATATTTTTACCCCAAAACTTTTACTATTTGCACTTTTGCCCAAAAGTGATTTTATTTCTCACAATTTGATCTCTTATCTAATTAATCTCGCTTAATCAAGATTAAATTCTTAATCCACTTCCAAATTCACAATTTAAAAGTTAGGGTTATTATATATGATTGTATGTCTAACTCTTATCATCATCGTCTTCCATACTCCTGACTTTTTAAAAAATGGACAAACATGATGCATTCAATTCACATAAACAAGATGTCATAGTAAGTGGCCAATTCAATTCCAACAAACACCAAGCAATTGCCACTTACTCAAGTAAGTGGCAAACAAACACATGCATTCAACATGGAACAATTCCAGTAAGCAACCAGAGAATTAGGATAGTACACCAGAAGATGGGGACATGCATTCGGAGGGAGCAACAAAAGAATGGGAAATTATACAAGAAAATAGGGACATATTATAGAACATGGGGATAACATATATTGTTGTAAATAATATTGATTTAGTTTTTATTTAGTTTTTATTTAGTCATTTATTGTTGTATTGGGCCAAGCCCTTTGTTGTATTGGGTCAAGCCCATTAGATTAAAAGTAGGTCAAATATTCTCTATAAATAGAGAACCCTTTGTACAGATTATTTACAATTCTATAATATATTAGAATACCCTTTTTCAAGTTGGTGTCAGAGCTCTCGATCTGAGGGCTTTGCTTCCGCACATATTATCTTCTTTTTTAACAAAACCCTAATTTCTTTGCCTCTTGCCGCCATTAGCCGCCACCAGAAAATTTTTCCGGGGACCTTTTGGACCAAGGGGACCATTGTTGACCTTATTTTTCCTCCGATCTATCATTCTACGCAGTGTTCCTCCGCCACAAACGACCGAAACACCTCTGATCGCCTCCAATCAGATCTGTCTTCACCGTTTGGACCACTTTCCGGCGACTTTTCAACCGCGACCACCCACAGACAGGTGCACGCTCACCGGACGACCACACCAGAAAAATCTCAGCCGGCGAAGCCCATCCACGCGCTCTCACGCGCCGCCCCTTTCCCGGCGAGTGAATCCCACGCGCAGCTCCTTTCTCCGGCGCGTGGAGGCGCGTGCGGCCGTGTTTTTGGACCGGACCACCACCATTCTTCTCGTCTTCTTGTCTTCTGTCTGGATCTGTAATTATTTTTCTGATCAGAGGTCATTTGATATTCTGTTTGGTTGATTTTATCGCTGGTTGTTAACTTTTTTTGTTAAAGAATGGCTGAGCATGATAGTTCTTCGATCTTATCTGGTAAGAGCACACGTTCTATATCTCTTCTTGCTTCTTGCACTGATTTTAAAACCTCATGGATTTTGGATTCTGGTGCAACTGATCATATGGCTTGTCGTACTGAGTTGTTTTGTTCTTATCATCCTACTGTTGGTAGTCATACTATATCCGTAGCTGATGGATCCCATAAATCAGTTATTGGTTCTGGTAACATTCAAATTCAACCTTCCTTGTTTCTTAAAAATGTTCTTTATGTTCCTCAGCTTTCTACTAATCTTATCTCCACTCAAAAACTTACGACTGATTTGAATTGTTCTATCACATTTTTTCCTTCTCATTGTCTTATTCAGGATCTTACCACGAAGAAGACAATTGGAGTTGCTAATGAACAGGATGGGTTGTATCATCTCCTTCCAGACCATGCTA
The DNA here is from genome assembly GCF_033153095.1 of Gastrolobium bilobum. Taxonomy (NCBI): domain Eukaryota; kingdom Viridiplantae; phylum Streptophyta; class Magnoliopsida; order Fabales; family Fabaceae; genus Gastrolobium; species Gastrolobium bilobum. Next base: position 18,255 of record NW_026896380.1, on the reverse strand, counting down.
GCAAAAATCAGTTATTAATGACACGTCATCCTTCTACTGCAGAGTCTATGATTTGGCTCCATCACAAGCGTCTCGGGCATCCACCATTTAGTCTTTTGAAGTCTATGTTCCCCTCTCTGTTTCTCAATAAGTCGGTTAAGACCTTTCATTGTGATGTTTGTGAATTTGTAAAACACCATCGAGTGTCATTTCCTTCTAGCACTATTAAAAGCAGGGAACCTTTTTCTCTTATCCATTCTGATGTTTAGGGCCCTTCTAAAGTGCACAGTGTTTCAGGTGCTAGGTGGTTTGTTTCTTTTATTGACGATTGTACTCGGATAACATGGATATACTTGATGAAAGACAAGTCTGAAATACCAGAGATATTTATTCGGTTTCATCACATGGTTGAGACTCAGTTTGGTAAGGGTATTAAAAGACTCAGATCTGATAATGGTACTGAGTACGTCAATCAACACCTGTCACAATTCATTTCAGACAGAGGTATGATTCATGAGCTCACATGTGTTGATACCCCTCAACAAAACGGGGTTGCTGAAAGGAAAAATCGTCACCTTCTTGAAGTTGCTAGAGCACTACTTTTTCAGACATCTGTTCCTAGTTCTTATTGGGGAGAAGCAGTATTAGCTGCAACTTTTTTGACCAACTGTTTACCTTCACGGGCCCTTAACAATATCAGTCCTATTCATTCCATGACTTCCTTCTTTCCTTCTGTTCCCATATTGCAGAGCCTTCCACCAAGAGTGTTTGGATGTGTTGCCTTTGTCCATGTTCATAAACAACATCGGAGTAAGTTGGATCCTAGGTCTCTTAAGTGTGTCTTCCTTGGTTATAACCCTTATAAAAAAGGGTACAAGTGTTATCATCCACCAAGTCGGAAATTTTTTGTTTCTATGGATGTCACCTTTCAAGAATCTGAATCTTATTTCCTGGGTCCTCATCGTCAGGGGGAGAATAGTTCTTCAGAAGACTCGTCCCCTTCCTTCTTTGAGCCTGGATCAATCTTCTCTCTTCCTAGTGTGTCTGCTCCTGGTGTGTCAGAACCTTCAAATACACCTGAGATACAACCCATACTGTCTCACCAGCAACCTCAATCGTCTGAACCACTGGTAAATCCTGAATCTCCTATTTCTTCTGAGTCTCCTAAATCTCCTGTTTCTGATTCTAATATTATTTCCTCTCATGATTTGTCTATTTCTTCTGATATCTCTAATGACTTACCCATTGCTTCTACTTCTGATTACTTACCTATTGCTCTTAGAAAAGGAAAAAGATCTTGTCACAAGAAAACTTGTTCCTATTGTCCCTCTTGTACTCAATACCCTATCTCCCACTTTGTTTCCTCTGCTAATCTTTCTGTGCAGCACAAAAGCTTTGTTTCAGCACTAGATTCTATTGCAATCCCAAAATCAGTACATGAAGCCTTGAAAGATAGGAATTGGGCTCAAGCCATGCAAGAGGAGATGAATGCTTTGGAGAAAAATAAAACATGGGAGGTTATTGATAGACCCAACGGAAAGAAAGCAGTAGGGTGCAGATGGGTTTATGCCCTGAAATATAATTCTGATGGCACTCTTGAGGGATATAAGGCTCGATTAGTGGCCAAAGGTTACACTCAAACCTATGGCATTGATTATGAAGAAACCTTTGCTCCAGTTGCAAAGATGAATACAGTGAGAATCTTGTTATCCCTTGCTGCCCATTACAATTGGGATATAAATCAATTTGATGTGAAAAATTCTTTCCTCAATGGTGAGTTAGAAGAAGAAGTCTACATGGAAATCCCGCCTGGTTTTGATTCTGTGAAGGGGGAAAATAAAGTTTGTAGATTAAAAAAGGCCTTGTATGGATTGAAGCAGTCACCTCGTGCTTGGTTTGGAAGATTTACTAAGGTTATGATGACCTTAGGATACAGACAGAGCCAAGGAGATCACACTCTTTTCTTCAAGCACTCCCAAAATGGGAAGCTTACTGTGCTCCTTGTATATGTTGATGATATTATTATCACAGGTGATGATTTTGTGGAGAGACAGATTCTGCAAACACGGCTTGCCTCTGAGTTTGAAATCAAAGACCTTGGGAAACTAAGATATTTCCTAGGGATAGAAGTAGCTCATTCAAGCAAAGGAATTTTTATCAGCCAGAGGAAATATGTTCTTGATCTTCTCAAAGAAGCAGGAAAGCTCGGGTGTAAACCCTCTAATACTCCTATTGAGCAGAATCACAAGATGGGCTATGAAGAAGAGAGTCCTCCAGTTGATAAAGGACAATATCAACGACTAGTTGGGAAATTGATATATCTGGCCCATACTAGACCAGACCTAGCTTATGCTGTTAGTGTTGTCAGTCAGTTTATGCACTATCCAAAAGAAAAACACATGCAGGCAGTAGAGAGAATTCTTCAGTATCTTAAAGGTACTCCTGGTAAATGATTGTTATTCCGACGTGATGGCAATCTATCTTTAGAAGTCTACACAGATGCTGATTATGCTGGATCCGTGACTGACCGTCGTTCTACCACTGGTTATTGCATGTTTCTTTGCGGTAACTTGGTGACATGGAGAAGTAAGAAACAAGATGTGGTTGTCAGATCAAGTGCAGAAGCTGAATTTCGAGCTATGGCTCAAGGCATTTGTGAGTTACTGTGGCTGAAAATTGTTCTTGATGATCTCAAAATAAAATGTGAGGGACCTATGAAGCTGCTATGTGATAATAAGTCCGCTATTTGTATAGTTCATAATCCAGTTCAACATGATCGGACTAAACATATTGAGGTTGACCGCCATTTCATCAAAGAGAAACTTGATAGCGGGTTGATTACCACTCCATACATTCCCACTGGGCGTCAATTAGCTGATCTATTAACAAAGGGGCTTCCTTCAGACAGATTTCAAGAACTTACTAGCAAGCTGGGAATGATAAATATCTATTCCTCAGCTTGAGGGGGAGTGTTGTAAATAATATTGATTTAGTTATTATTTAGTTTTTATTTAGTCATTTATTGTTGTATTGGGCCAAGCCCTTTGTTGTATTGGGCCAAGCCCATTAGGTTAAAAGTAGGTCAAATATTCTCTATAAATAGAGAACCCTTTGTACAGATTATTTACAATTCTATAATATATTAGAATACCCTTTTTCAAGTTATATACTATTATTTTATCACAGCGCAAACACACAATTACATCACACAAAAAATTTGTTACCTCAAAATGCAGACAATGAGAGCAAAGCAACGCCGGAGTCGAAGGACATGCAAGAGAAAAAAGAGATTGAAAATCCAATTGCACCAAATGAGAAAACCATTAAGATTTCTAAAATAGGCTTACAAACTTAAAAAACAAACTTACAAATAGACAATCACTAATCACACCTAAGGAAGTATTAAGGTTTAGGGTTATTGTTTGTTTTAGGGTTAGGGTTCTAAGTTAGGTTAGGTTTATAGTTTAGTGTTATGATTATGATTTAGGGTTAGGGTTTAGGGTTAAGGTTATTATTTAAGGTTAGTGTTAGTGTTTAGGGATAAGGTTAAGGTTATGGTTAAGGTTTAGGGTTAGGGTTATTATTATGGTTTAGGATTAGGGTTTGATTTAGGGTTAGGGATTGTGTTAGGGTTTAAGGATCTAAGTTAGGTTAGAGTTTGGGGTTCTAAGGTAGAGTTAGGGGTTTAGGGTTCTAAGTTAGCTTTAGTATGATATGCTCTGTTATTTCCTTCTTTACTTATGCATGAAATATATGAATCAAAGATTACATAAGTATTTGAAACCCTTCAATTAAATGCAACTTAAAGCAAATTAGTTCGATTGAAGATTTGGCATAGACTTGTTGTCATCTTTTTTATTTATTTATTTATTTATTTTAAAACATCTATGCTTGTTTTATTAAAAAGTATAATATTTGTCACTAAGTTTTGACTATGCTTTTTAAAGAAATGTCATCTTAATGGTTAAGGGCTTTTTTGTATAAGAACACTCCAGTTAGTAATTATTATATCCAATTGAGCATCCATAGAAGCCATAGTATGAATTCAAATTGAGTCTTCAATTATTTAGTTATAAGTTTAAGATGGAAGGGGTGGGGAGCGTTTTCATTGTTATCTCATTATGAATTCTTAGAAGTTCATTGTTGGAGGATAATATTATTATTGGCTACTTTAATGATATGATTAGTACTTTGAAAAGGTTTTGTTATAATCATAATGTGCACATGCCTAACTGTTTTACTTTTTATAGAAAAAGACAATTATGAAGAAAGAGCATATTACAAAGAAAGAGGGTAAGACATAAGAAGAAAGAAAGCAAAACTAGAACTTATGTAACAACGATCCAATCTCTATACATTGTGGCCGATCATGCCATTGTAGTTTTCATTCTCTCAGAAGTCAAACTATGTTAAAAGCTCTTGCTTAAAGATTTCTTGTGAGAGCTCCACACTATCATTTTGATATGTTCATCGAAGGCACTGATACCATTAGGCAATTCCACCATCAATGTTGTTATGGCTGGCCCACTTTATAAGCCTAGTAAATTAAGCCCGATATTAGCAGCCTACATTTGAAACCTTCCAAAAGATGTCCCATGGTGAGCCATAGAGTCTTATCACAGGGGATCTCTCTCTTCTTGCATAGCAACCCATTGTACACTGACATTGAGTGCAAGACATCTTATTGCAAGTGCAAGGCTTGGTTGATGGTGGTACAACTTTGTCCCCCCTTTACATTATCTCTCCTACATCTAGGGAATCTCACATCACCTATAAATACCCTTCTTCTCCCATCGAAGGGGCATTTGTTCTAGTTATCTTACGTGAGTTGTTACTCTATTAAAATATAGAGCCACCATAGTCAAAACACACTTTCTTCTTCTATAGCACATCTAGGAGACTCTAAGAGAGACTTGGTCTATATCATTGCCATCTGAAGCACCCATAAATTAACATATTTCATCCTTTGAGGGATACATATTTGACTCTAAATCTACAACAGTTCAAATACGCTAGGAGTACCTTCTATGTACGTAGTTGATTTTACAATAACTGTTTCACCATGTTTAGCCATTTAGTTGGTTCATCCCCACGATCCCAAGGGAAGTCCATCTTGATACACGTAGGACGTTCGTTTAACCTTTGCTGACCTTCGTAGGCTCTTCTCAATTTGATGATTGATTGCTTGGTCGAAAGCAATCTTAGCAATATGTTCGCTTAATTCTCTCACAGCTTCCTGAAAGGCTTCACGTACAGAATGATAACACTCCACATTTGCTCCCGCATCCTTTAGTTCACTTTTTCTATTTTTGCATGGCCATCAATTTAGATGCAAATGATGGAATTATTTAAGACAAATAACTAATAAGTACAATAATTTAACTTGTGGGCTTCGCCCTTCTGGGATATATTCAAATGTAATTGACGTTGGATCATATGGGTTAACCTAATCCTAAATTGTCTCGGGCCTGTAAAGTGTATATAAAAAACTTTATATAATTAACAAATCAGTTTTGAATTGAATCAAATCAGTTTAATGAAGAGGAAGATAGCTCTTGTATATAATTAACAACTTTCAGAGTAGAGGACTTTTGATAAATGCCTCCAAATTGTCATGCTTTGATATTAAATTTTGAATTGAAAAATACGAATTTGTTTTAAAAGTATTAAAAGCTGAGCATTGCTCTAAAAGTGATTTGGATTTCACTTGTTGACCATACTATATTTGCGATATTTAAGGTCTTAAAATTAGGGAGCTTTTTCATTGAGTTGTAAAACCTTATTCTATATATTTAGAAATTTTCAAAAATGATTAGACCCAGTCACCAGAAGCTTCACTTGCCCATGAAGACTTTTGTAATCTTTGTTGCGTTTGTTTTTTATTTTTCTTTCCAAACTCGATCAAATATTGTGTAACTTTTATTGTAAATAGTTTTGTATAGCTGAGACCAACTTTTTCACCCATGATGTTTTATGATTCTGATAAACGAAAAACATGCTTATTTTGAATTTTTTTTGCAAGAGTGTGTCCAATAGGCTTCGAATTTGACCGATTAACACCTGAAATAGATGATAATTTAGTATCATAACATTATCCACACACAGTGTGTGTGTGTGTGTGTATACACTGCTGTAAACTCTGGCCATGGAAACCGGATCCATGTAGTCCAAAATGACATTGCAGGAGGCTCAATTCTTAATTCAATGGCTAAAACTTGTTAAATTATATTTTCTTTAATATTTTATAACAACAAAAAATTTGAGGGTAAATATCTTCTATAATTTATTTTAAACCGATGGACAACACTTTGTTATGTGAAAGCAGACCAAAAAGAGTCAGGTTCTCTTAAGAACGTGCACACATGATCTTCAAGGCTTATTTTTCCTTTGTAGAGTCCAAAACGGGAAGCTTCCACTAAAGTTTTACTGCTGGGAAAACTGGCAAAAGAGGGTACACGCAGACACATTAAGAAAAAAATTACTTGAAGAGCAACTTTGGAAAGAATAACATAATTATCACGTGCTCAATTGAAATAATCAGTTTTTTATTTATGTGAATGTTTTTTCGTGGGGATCATGAAAATAAAAAAACAAAAAAAAAACAATGTTTAATTAACTTTGTTTTTATTGATGTTTATTACGTGCTGGATTGAAATTAGTCTCATATTCATATAATTTGACTCGATCGAAAAAAATAAAATAAACTACGTTTGATTAACTTTATCTTCATTGGTGATGCCAATAAATTGGTCTTATTAACCATTTGGCAATGTAGATTTCCCTGCACCGGATAAAAAGTTGATTAGAGAGTTGGAGTTGCCCAGTTGGTGCTTTAACATCCACACATTATTGAAAAATATTCCCCAATAGTGATTAGACATGTGTAACTAATCCATTGTGTTATGTAGTAACAACGTGATCTCTGCTTAGTTATACTTATATCTAAACAACGTGATCCCCAATATAATTCACAAAATTGTACTATATTATCTCGATTGATTATTATTATTATCTCTTATTATTTTATAAAAGGGAAATCAATTTGTCAAGTTGGAGAAATAGCACTATTGAATCTTGACTTTTTTTTAAAGGGTAGATCATACATTTAATTTATCGGAAATCATAAAAAAAATTTCCACACAAATTTATTTTTCATGCTAATTAAATTTTTTTTATATATATAAAATGTGAGACTGACATTTAAATTTTTTTTTTTATTTCGTGCTATCCTACAACATAAAAAAATATAAATACTTAATTTATATGTGCAAGGTCAAAAATTCTAGCTACGTGACATGACAAAAAAATGCATTTTTTATAAAGAGTTTTATAAGAGTTATGTTGTAGAAAAAATGATTGTGTTATGTTATAGAAATTCGTTTTGTGTGCCAGAATTTTTTTTAAAAAAAACATGCAGACCTCACAAAATATTGTATGTGTAAAAAACTTTTTGTGATAATGTTAAATGATAGAATGGAAACTATTTTATAAAATACAACTTTTCAATGTTAAAGTGATTTGAAGTGTCGCTTGTTACTTGGGAATCTCAATGGCAATGGGACCCTGAGAATCTCTTTAATAAAGGGTAATCCTTGCACTTTTATGGACTATACTCACTGGTGTTTATGTAAAATTAAAAGACTATGGTTGTGCAATACAAATTTGGAGGTATAAGTTATGAATTTATGGAAAAAATTAAATTTAAAGAGATAATAATAATATAATATATATTTTTTAAAAAAAATTACTAAAATTATGGACGACAAGAAAGTGTCGTAGTACTGTCATGATTTTGCTCGTAAGGAATCTGCAGTATCTAAAAGCTTCTTCATAATTTTCACGTTGTTAATTTTTTTTTTTTTGAATATTACAGGAATCGAACTTGCAACCTAATACACATTATACACACCTAACACCACTAGGCTAATCCTAGTGGTACACGTTGTTAATTGAATTATACGATAGGCTTTATTTTTATCCTGCTATAAACAGAAATGGTCTCCAACAGGTAACGACAAATAAAAAAAAAATATTTTAACGGACACTATCACTTTCTTTATTATTTTTTTAACCGTCGTTACCTGTTGCAGGAAATAATTTATGTTATTGCAACAGAACAGAAGAAAAAATAAAGCCTTATACTATTGTATTGTGTTTGCTCTAAACCAAACGGAAAATATTGTTGTGTATTGTGTACGATGGCTTTCAATAGTTGAAAAGTGAAAACATTAATTGTTGGAAGTTTATAACAAAGAGAAAAATATTTGTCTTTTAAATGTCACAATTTGTGTTATTTTATTTTCATAAAGAGGTGCGATCTACATTTTTTTTGTCTACTCTCTTTTCTTCATGATTTATCTCTTTTTCTCATTTAAAATGACATAATTTTATATCCTTTTAAATGATACACATTTTTTTCTATAACAAAACATATTTAATGATAAAAGCACTTGGGATGGGTTTATAAATATTTGATTATTAATTTGAATATGATTAACTCTTCAATTAGTAATATTTAATTAAGTTATAGTTTACATATCTTTATTCGTTCATTGATTTCAATGATTACATTATTTTTTAAAAATTAAAATTCTTTTAACATTTTTTTTTTTAAAATTCCCTTGGTTTTGTAGGGCGGCTGTGTGAATATACCATTTGGGGAATTGTTCAAGAGCATGATCATCATCCACCCGTTGTTAATGTGCCGGAATATTGACGTGTAAGCGTTAACTGACATGAGAAATAATAGTCTAACTTTGAATAAGAATAAAGAAAGAAAAATATGGTGTGAAAACAAGTAAACAGAACATCACAAATACCGTATATATACGATTCCCATGTGATCATCACCCAATGTTTATTTCTTTTAGTTGCCAGTTTGCAGCATCTTCTAATTCTCACTTCTTTTTCTTCTACCTTTTGTGAATACTAGTTCTCATTTCCCATTATTTTAGTAATCAACAACATCATAAGCTTTTGAACCGTTCTAAATGGCCCAGGTCATGTCTTCTGCCAGCAACCTGCTATTCCAATCTCATTGTATTTATTCTAGTTTTATTTATTTATTTATTTATTTATTTTATATATTAATTGGTGTCCAAAATTTCTAATGGACTCAAATAATACAGTTTTGAAATTGTGCCTCTCCATTCTCTTCAAAAATTGCAATTCTCGGTGTTTGAACATATTATTCTTTAGGCAGGTCAAACATATAATTTAGCTGGGTCATCATTGGACTTACAACTCTTGATTATTTTTATTTAAATTCTCTTTAAAAAAGAGAATATGATATTACGTTTTTATAATTAATATTAGTTACTTATTTTATCATTGAATAATGTAAAGTGAAAGAGAGATAAAAATTAGGTGACAGAGAAAAAGATATAAGAGAAAGGAAAAAGGTTTAAGTAATTTTACTTTTTATTGAAAAATAAAAATATTATGGATTAAGTCAGAAAATATATCGACCTAAATAAAACACTGTGTCAACCCAAATAAAAAGGTGTTGACTCGGATAAAAATACTGTTGACCTAAATTAAAAAATTGTCGACCACAATAAAAAGGGGGTAATATTTCTCATATGTTGCATAAGAGAAATATTATCTCATACTCAAACAATAGTTAGGAGAGAGAAAAAAGTTGAAGGTGATAGAAAAAAAATCTTATGGGACCCATTTGAAAAATGTGAGTATAGGAGATAATAATTTTTTTATGTAACATAAGAAAAGTAATTCTCGTAAAAAAGTTAGCGATAAGTTTTAAATTTAGAGAAAGAACATTGGTAAGAGAGATAAAAAGAAGGGAAATATTATTCTCATGTTACATGAGATAAATTTTTTCTCCTACACAACCTTCGATAACTGTACCATTTTTTCTTTTCTATTCTTTGGCAATATGGGTTGACCCCGGCGGGTCAATCCGCCAAAACGGGGCGGGTTGGGTTGAGGTTTTCAACCCACCTCAACCCGCCCCGCCTAGAAGTGGGTCAAAACGGATTCAACTCGTCGCGGGCCAGGTTGACTCGCCGGGTTATAATTTTTTTTTTTTACAATTAGGTAGTATTTTATTAGTCCTTAAATTTTTGTGATATCCAAATTTTTTTTTATCTTAGTACTTCTTAGAAAAAATAAAGAATAACAATTTTATTTATGGCAAATGTTATCTATATATAAATTCCTAAAGAATGTTTGACAAATATTAGTATACATTTAAGATTGAGACTAAAAAATTATAGAGAAGTGTGAAATAAAATAAAATAATATTAAAAAAATTCATAAAATATAATTTATTTTTAAATTTTAATTAAATTTTTTTAATTGACGGGTTGGTGGGTTGACCCGCCAACCCACCATAAAACAGGGTGGTTCAGTTTTTCAACCCATTTTTTTTTGGCGGGTCAACCCACCCCGCCCCGTTTTTGGCGGGTTGGTGGCGGGGCGGGTCGGGTCAACCCAAATTGCCACCCCTATTTTCAGGTGGTAAAGCCCACAAGTTTGTTTTTATAACATGAGATAACTTATCTCCTTTAACATGAGATTATAAAACCCTAAAAAGAAATAATGAAGAAAGAGAAGAAAGCGTCACAAAGACAAAAAGGTTAAAAGAAAAGTTACACATTCATAAATAAAATTCCAAGACTTTTAGGGCCCATTTAGAACATTAAATAAAAAGGATAGAATAAGATAAATTATTATATCTTAAAAGTAGGATATTTATATTATCAATTTTTTCTACTATCACTTTAATCACTATATGTGGCAGAGATATCTAGTCCTTAGCTAGTAGATCAATATAGGATTTAGTGTTTTCTCTATGTATCTATGAATTAGATACCTTGGGGGTAGGGAATTACCGTCCACAACTATAAGGCTTTAGCTAACGAGGTGGTGAGTATGCACAGTGACAACATAATAGTAAAAGAAAGAGAGAGATTAGTTCATACTTGTTGTCTTTATCTCTTATTTATAGTGTTTACCTTAAGGTTTGAACAATCTAGGCTCCTTTCTTATACTTGACAACATTATAGGGATTTACATTTCTGCAGCTGCTGTAGGTGCAACAATCAAATACTTGCAATATATATACGTGAAAGCATTAAATGCGAGAAATCATAACCATATAAAAGATGAAAGCATTAAATGAGGGGAATCATGACCATACACGTGTCGTTGCAGTACGTAAAGCGGTTGCAGAAATGATTTTACCATATATATATATATATATATATATATATATATATATATATATAGGGGTTTGTATTTATCATGCAACATGACCAGAAAAAGTTTCCTACACACACAATATTTTGCGGGGCCCGCATTTTTTGAACCAAAAAAAAAACTATGGCACTGTTCTGTCCTTGAGACAGAAATGTCTAGCCCAATAGGCTAGTATGTTGATATTGGATCTAGTGCCCTCTCCAAGGTATCTATGAAGGAGATACCCTTGAGTCAAGCAGATCACTGTGCACAAAATACTATAACGGCGTTAGCCAATGGGGTGTGTGTGTGTGCACAGTGACAACATAACAGTAAGAGAGAGAGATAGCGTACATACCTTTAGGGTTTACCTTTGTATTTATAGAGGTTACTTGTAGGTAGTGTGGATGGGCCTTTGGTTCCTCTGGTGAGGGTCCAGGCCTGATAGCTATGCTGTCGTATTAGGATTAGTATCCTTAATGGATATCTATCCTTTATTAGCATCAATCCATATCTTGGATTGCCCCTTGTTGGACCTGCTACTTAATTGACCCATTATACGGATCCATAATAGTTGCTCCTCAGCTCGGCTACCGGGGTGTCCGGGTAGTCGGGGTGAACTTATGTGTGCATTTCTCCAGGTTTTTTCCCCTGAATGGGTTTGTGTTGTTGTAGATTTGCATGTTCTGCTTGCGAGAGAATGTTTTTCTCGCGAGGTGTCCCTTGCCCCCTTGTGTCGACGGGTTGAGCATCAACCTGGTGAGATATTTTGCGTACCCCACTGTTCGGGCCGGGTACGATCTCGTTCTATCAGGTTGCCTCCTAATGTGGGCATTCATGTTGATTTCGAGTTCTTAGCCTACGTTATGTGTTGTGTCATTTCCCTCGTGTTGCTTTGCTGGTTGGGCATCAACCATATTGCTCCTCCGAGTTAGGAATACACTTAAGTTGTTTTAATCCCACTTGCGGGTTGCCCCCAAGCGGTATTCCTCATCTCGGAATGTATCTACATGTTTATTTAGTGGACGGGCTGTGCATGAACTCGTCAATGCTTTCATGAAGTAACCGGGTAGATGATGCTTTATTTAACTGTTTGAACTGCCCCCATCATCGTCATCTTATCCGGGTTGCTGGGCTATGCATGTGTGCCTCTTACTTTGTTGGACGGGTTGTTGGCGAACTTGTACAGGGTTTCGTTGTGTAACCGGGTAGAAACTGTGCTTGAATAATCGTGAGTTGACTATTATCCCAAGCGTCAGCTTTGAACTCGGTAATCAGCTGTATGTGCATATACTCCTTGTCTTATATGTAGGTTTTTGAATTATACTCGTTGCCTTGTGCTACGTGTTCCAGCCCGCGTGCTTTAGCGTGCTGCAGCCGTTCTTATGTCGTCGTTACAATTCGTGCGCATTTATTGCAGCATCGTTTCAGTTGTCTAATCATTGCTTTATGGAGTGAAGTGGCAGTTTTGCCCCTGCCCCTTAGCCTCCTCCGTGCTGTGGTTTCCGCGCATGATGATTGCGGTTTTCACCCATGATGTAGCAGTTATGACTTGGGGGCGAAAGGACCTATATAACCCTGACCTTTGCTATTCGCAACTCAGTGGTCTTGGTCTTGCCTATATAAGTCCTCATTTCCTCTTACATGGTTTCGTTTTATTTCTGAGCGTTGTGCATCAGCATTATTTCGTTGTTTTCGTCTGTGTGCTTACTTATTGTTGCACATCAGCCTTGCTTCATCTGCATTTTGGCATTTCCGTTTCACTACTTCAAAAGGTATGTCGCACATTATCTCCTTTTTACTGCTTCTGCTTGAAGATTCTGCATTTTGGCATTTGCTTTTCAGCATTCATTTATAAATGCGAAGTTGCATAATTTCTTCGCTGATTTGCTGACCTTTTTTTCAGAATCTGTGAATAGCTTGCATGTCTTTGAACCTCCTGTTGACACTTATCCTTTTTTCCAGAATTTTTTATTCTGGTGATTAGCGCCATGTCCTCTTGCTTACCCTCCCTTTGTATTTGATACTTAGCCTTTTTTGTTTCTTGACCGAACCAGGGAAAAAATTCTCCTTCTTTAGTTCTCTGTCTGTTTTTTGAAAAACGTTTCTCCTGGTGTTCGTTTCTGGCTTTGGGAAATCCCTAGGACCGAAGAAGAAGAGCAGGAAGCTATGCTACGAGCTTGCCGTGGTGGCAAGTCTTGGAGCGTGTTCGAGATGTCCAGTAGAGGTTCGACGTATTCTCCTATCACGGGCAATGGCCCATGTTACTCCTGCATTTATTTGAGTGGCAAGCTTGCTGACCGAGGTTGTGACTCTTTAGCCGAGTCCACGTTGGCGACTTGCCGGCATGGAGATAAACCCATTCGCCCATCAGGAGGAGTAGATGATCCTATTACAATTGCTGATTTGTCATCCTCATCATCATCTAGTGATTCCTCTGATAGCGTTTGTGATTCAGGTACTATGATTCTTTCTTGATTCCTCCATTTCCTTGTTTCTAGGTATTATGGCATCTCCTCCATCAGATGTAGTAGGAGAGTCAAGTTCTACTGAGTCATGTTCTCCATCTCCCTCATCTTCTTTAATAACCCAGTTTCCTTGGGTAACACATGAAGTTTTAAGTACTGTATCGAAGATAGCTTTGGATGACGTTGTCGCCCTCTCAGTGGGGGACTTAGTAAATTTTGATATAATCCCCCCTAGAAATGACGAACCCGTCTGCTCCAATGGGAGGCCAAGAGAGACGCATTCCTTTTTCTTTTTTCGAGATGTTGTGACTCAACTCGACGTCTGTTTCCCTTTGACGGATTTTCAAATTGATCTTCTGAACCACCTTCAAATAGCTCCCACACAGCTTCATCCCAATGGATGGGGTTTTGCCAAAGCCTTTGAGCGTTTTTGCTCATACTTTTATATTCCAGTTTCTGTCTGTGTATTCTTCTTTTTTCAAGTACTAACTCCTCGGACTGGTCATGAACCAGCGAACCGAAAGGGGTGGGTTACCCTTCGAGGTATCCCCCACCGTAAAATTTTTCAGGTTTATACTGATTCCTTTAAAAATTTTAAAGATAAATTCTTTAAAGTTTCTGCCCATCCCGGCAAGAGTGTCTGGTTTGTTGACACTTCTCATGCCGAGGATGGTGAGGGAAAATTCCTTTTGCATTGGTCTTCTGACCATGATCAACTTCCCTCATGTAGTTACCGTTTTCAAGGTACCGAGTTAGGCTCATCTGATATTGATAGTGCCATCGCCATTGGCATGTTTCTGCTATCGCATAAGCATGCTAGTGTCGCATCCCTTTTATTCAAGTCCAAAGAGGAGCTTGACGCTGAATTGAGTATAAATTATTTCTTGCAACCTGGCATTTGCATATTGGCTGTGTTGCTTTAATATTAACTTCTTGTTGTTTCACTTGTAGTACCTCTGATGGATAACCAACAAAATGATCCTCCCAGCTGGTTGGCCGCTTTGAACCAGCCCAAGACCGGTTCCACTGGATCCGCCAAGAAGAGGAAGGCACCTGACTCCTCTCAAGGCGGTCCTAGTAAAGCCAAGGTTTCATCTGCTGATGCGTCCACCGCGGCTACTGTTAAAGAAAAATCCAAGACTTTCGACATCCGTGCTTCAACTGGCACCCATCAAATTATGAAAGCCCTTCCTCCTCCTCCAGCGCCTGAATTTGTTAAGCATATGGTATGGCAGGGGAAAATCAACAATACTCTCCGGGATGCGGTTTGCGCCCCCGAGGTCTTCTACAACTCAGCTCTTCTCACCCCGGCCCAAGTAAGGGAGGTGGAAGATTTGGAGCTGTGCTGTTTGAAGATGGCTGGGTTGGCCAGGCCTTTGCTTATTCTGAAGCAGAAATACCTGCGTACGTTAAGTGAGGCTGCCGCATCTCGGGAGGAGAAAGCCAAGACATACGCGGAGCTGCTGAAGGTGAAGGAGGATTTGTCTGCTCTGAAAAAGGATCATGACGATACTACCACCAAGCTGACCCAGATTATTGCCGACCATGGAAAGTGCCTAGATGAAAAGGCGACGAAGATTGAAAAAATGCATGGCTTTCGGAGAAGTTATTAAAGATTGGAAGACGAGGTGAAGGAAGCTGAGCGTACCGCTCAGCTTTGCCAAAGTGAACTGGAGAAATCAGTCACTGGGTCCTTCTATAATGCCTTGAATCAACTCCAAATACTCAATCCGAAAGTCCCCTTGAATTTGGTCGGTTTGAATGCTCGCACCTATGTTAGCAATGGCCAAATCATCATTCCTGCTGCCGATTCTCCTTCCCATATGTCAAACGTCCAAATCGAGAAGGGTGTTGGCTTCGAGGATGTCGAGGAGGCAGTTAACAAGCCGGAGAAGGAGGTCGAGGTGGTTAATCAATCCGACAAGGAGGCCCCAGCTTCAGAGGATCCTCCTACCATAGAGATATCATGAAGGGCCGGAATGCCAGTTGAATTATGTAACTTGCTGGAGTCCTTTGGGCCCTTTTTTGATTCCGCTTGAATATTGTCGGTTTTACTCCGGTTTTAATTTTTCTTTCCATACATTTATTACTTCATGAATATCTTGCTTTATGGTTTATTCTTTGCCTTTCTTAATTCTGAATTCACTATAGATGCATTTATCTAGGTTGTCGAGTTTTCGGAACTGAGCATGTCGGTGCAGCATTACCTTTGCTTTTTTGATTAGCCAACTCCTTTATGTTTTTTCGAAGTGTATATTTGTGGCATATGCGTAACCCGGATAGCGTTCCTTTCCATGCTCGAATTTTCCCTAGGCCTTAGGAGCTCCTAAGTTGCTTAGATTCAAATCTGATTTATATAGATATATTTTACCCTCGCACTTGACGAGTGATATACCGAGTTTTCATTATTTGACAACATTCATTGGGTGAACTCTGCATCCCAATTTAGTTTTATAAACCCGTGCATTATATGAGTTTTTAATTCATGACCTGGCCGAGGTCAGTGCATTAGACGGATTCCGTTTTATGTCAATTCGATGACGCATGTTTGCTTAACTTACTCGTTCTGGTAAGCTTGTATACATAATGGACCTTGTCTCTTTGACTTAGCCATTTAATTGAATTTGAATTTCATAACTCAATTTATCTAAGGTAAAAACAATTATGCCATCTGTCCTTTTTTGGTATCATGACCAAAATAGGGATAGTTTGACTTGATCAGAGTCATTACGACAAATTGTATTTGTACCTCAGATTTTGTATTGATGCATCAAAAGAGACAAGGATAGATCTTAGAAAAGAAAAATTCCTCATTTATTGATATCAAATTGCAAGCTACATGAATTTGTCGGCATATTTGGCTTTAATTAAATCCCTAATAGAGGAAAATGTAATTAAAATAGCACTGCGAGTGAATGAAGGTGGATCCCAGATTTAGCTATAGTATATCTTAAGCTTATCCGCATTCCAAGTTCTCTTAATTCCTTTGCCTTCTGTCGTTTTTAGGATGTAGGCCCCCTTGCTGAGTTTTTTTTAACCCGATATGGGTCTTCCCAATTCGCAACAAGTTTTCCATCTCTGGCATTCTTGTTGCCAATATCTGCTCTCCTGAGTACCAAGTCATTCTTCTCAAAATTCCTTGGTCTGGCTTTCTTGTTATACTTTGCTGCTGTTTGTTGTTTAGTCATCATATTCCGACAGTGAGCTGTAACCCTAGCTTCATCCACAAAGTCTAACTCTTCAGTAAGCATTCTACTATTTTGTTGTTTGCCTTGTTCAAGACTATTCAGTCTTCTCCAGGAGGGTTCTCCAATCTCTACCGGAATCATGGCTTCACATCCATACGTTAATCTGTAAGGGGTTTCCCCAGTTGCAGTTTGGGTCCTCGTTCTGTAACCCCACAGCACAAAGTATAGTTGTTGAACCCATCTTTCTTCTGCATCAAACATTCATTTTTTGAGACCTTCCACAATCACTTTGTTGGCTGCTTCTGCTTGTCCATTCGATCGTGGGTGTTCCATAGATGCGAAGTGATGCGTGACGTGTAGGTCTGTCATTAGCTGTTGAAATCTCTTATCAGCAAACTGTGTTCCATTGTCAGTAACCACCTCAGCTGGGTTTCCGAATCTCGAAACAATGTTTCGTTCAAAGAATCTTTGTACTCGAGCCTAGGTGATCATGGTGACTGGTTCTGCTTCTATCCACTTTGTGAAATAATCCACAGCCACGATCAGCCACTTAAGTTTCCCTTCAGCAGCTTTGAAAGGTCCTAGTAGGTCCATTCCCCATTTGAAGAAGGGCCATGGAGCCGAGATGCATTTCAACTCTTCAGTTAGTGAAAAAATCAGCTTGGCATGTTTCTGGAAGCTATCACATTTCTTAACGTGTTCTTTGGAGTCTGCCCCAATTGTCGGCCAGTAATAACTAGCTCTTAGTGCCTTTCTGGCCAAGGCTTTGCCTCCCATGTGATGGCCGTTTATTCCTTCATGGATCTCGGCGAGCACATACTGTGCTCCGTCCAAGTTCAAGCATTTTAGCATGGGGTTGTGCAAACCTTTTCTAAATAGTTGGTCATTCACGACTGCATATTGTGTCGCATCTCAGACCAGCTTCCTGGCTTCCAGGTGGTCTTCTGGCAGTATTCCTTTCTCTAGGTAATCTACTAGAGGTTTCCTCCAGTCATTTGCCAAGGTTATCACCATCACGCAACTCGATCTTGCTATGCTTTGCTGAAGCACAGTTCTGTGGTTACCCGGATTCTTGGTGCTGGCTAACTTTGACAATATGTCAGCTCGGCTATTCTCCCCTCGTGGGATGTGAGTAATCCGCACCTCATCGAAGTCGGCCATGATTTCTCGAACCCGACTCAGGTACTTCATTAGCAAAAGACCTTTAGCTTGGTACTTTCCTTCTATCTGCGAAGTTACCAACTGCGAGTCACTGAAGACCTGCACTTTCCTAGCTCCGTGCTCTTTAGCATGCATCAATCCGGCTATTAGAGCTTTATATTCAGCTTGATTATTTGAGGTTGGGAATCCCAAGTTTAGAGAATGTTCAATTGTTACTCCTTCTGGGGTTTCTAATATGATCCCAGCCCCACTTCCTTTAT